>NC_088715.1:57823301-58123301 GCF_963576615.1 Watersipora subatra | reverse complement strand
TGCCCATTTACAAATTTATTTTTCAGCCTACTGCCAGTCATTTTATTTTCAATTGCCGATTTTGCAGCATGATATGTATATACTTTTTTCAATTTCAAACACTATCTAGAACAGTCTTGTTACATGTTTTATGTTGGCAACATGTTAACAAACAGAACTACACAAACAAATTATATGTATTAATATATTGGCAATTGCAAACGTATGTGAAGTTACGATCGCTACAAAGCTATTACGATTCTCTACAATGTTCCTTACTCTTACAACACTTTCATCACCATCAGAGTGAGTTCTGTGACTCATCGGAATATTCACTAACGTCTGAAACTGAATTGGCTATAAAGTCATCAACAAAAGCTGTTCTTTTTCTAACACGGAAGGCGCTTGCAGAGGCCAGATTACAACTAAAAAGTTTGATTGTTAGAAAAAAATGTATGTTTTTGACTTTGAAACTTTTGATCAAAGATTATAATATGCTTCGCACATATAGGCTAATTTTTGAAAGAAATGTTCAGACATCACTGTCATTACCATAGAAAGTACCAAAGATGGCTGGTCATGTTGTCATGAATCAATAATGTTCAGTGACTACAGAACCACATTAAAACTCGCAAAAAAGTTCCCATGGCAGTCGATCGTAGATTTCGCATAAACTCACAGGAGGCAGTAAAAGGGCTAAACTCGGGAAGCTCTGGCCACTACACCTAGTCTAGGTTGATTTTGCCATTTTAGGAGTTGTCACCTTTTTAGGCGTTGTCCCTCTTGGTCAAAACTAAATTCTAGTGTGTTGTTATTGTTACACAATAAAAGTAGATTTGAATTTAAAATGTTAAAAAATTAACCTTGACTGTTCTTCACATGAAGTTTCATCAGTTCTAAAATCTAAAACCTCATCAAACGTGATACGTCGGATAACAGAATAGCCAAAGCTAATCACTATCTAGTCCTTGGCATCAAATCAGGAGGTCTCCAATCAACAAATGGAGCCTGCAGCATAGGAAACAGTCTCGTATTATATACACCTAATCAGTTACCATTTATAGGAGAGTTGTTATTGGCTACACGAGTGCTGTTTCTGTCATTCTTTATGGTTATGTTGGCAGCGGTAGCAGGCTTGGAATTTGACGAAACCTGAAGTATAAGAAGAAATAATAATTGCGACGGGAAGGAATAAACACTTACATGCAGGAATGGACGATTTTAGTTAAGTTTATCAATTTCATAAAATCAACTAATTTATCTGACAGCAGTTTACAGATGCTGACTTTGCTGATTACCAAAGTCAGCGATCTAGTAGCTGAAACAAATGATTCGGCATAGTTACACTTTATAAAATGCTGATAAGCAAAATATATAACCATCAATTTTAAGTTAGAAAACGGCCTCAAAATGAATGGGGGGAGATTTGAAGTATTCAAATATAGTCGAAGTATATTTAGAGGCAGTAGAGGCATTTGATTGGTTTTACCCAGACACAGTCTGTTCTGTAATAGTCCTAATCCTCACACATTGAAAACATTGGTTTTACCCAGACACAGTCTGTTCTGTATGTAATAGTCCTAATCCTCACACATTGAAAACATTGGTTTTACCCAGACACAGTCTGTTCTGTAATAGTCCTAATCCTCACACATTGAAAACATTGGGTAAATTCCACAAATGTAAATAACTAAGAACATAAATAGTAAAGAATAATAATAATAATAATGCAGATTTAATAGTTACAAAAAACATTTAAATGGTTCAATGTAATTTGTAACAAAAAACAAGCTAAATTTTGTCAACAAATGTCTTCATATTATATCTTAGAAAACTATCATTTCCAATGATAAAACAGCAAAAAGACAAAACACTACTTCAGAAATTTCAACTGCATGATATTTAAAAGAGAGGCAAAATAGCTGTGCATCACCTCAAATTTAAAAAAAATTCAAGGCGTAAATCACAAGAGAGACAATAAGAACGTACAAGCATAAAATTAGGAGACTCTGAACAGTTATAGTTTGCTGACCAACACAAGGTCATTACATATCACCAATGTATATATGCTTTCATAGAGTAATCGATATTTATGTTTATAAAAACATATTTTACATATAAGGCCCTAAAAAAATAAATAAAAAAGCTATTGTCATGCGGTGCCATAAACGCAAAAACAGGGTTTATATAAGGAAGACTTGAAACTGCTGAGTTTATGTATACATCTTATCTCCTTAGACAAAATATTTAGAAACTCGACAATATAATTGTTGAGCGCATTTTTTGGGAAAGACAAAATAAAATCATCACAACTTAGATATCTGGTACTTGAGGATTAAAACATATCTGTGATATATGAAGGAGTTACTGTAAAACCTTTAATCGAACGCCACCTTTACTTGAACGCCACCTCTATTTGAACATCACCTCCAATTGACCGCCACCTTCAGGGAAGGGTTGAAAATTAGAGCGGCACTCTCCAATTGAACGCCACCTCCATTTGACCGCCACTGACATCACTTGATCTTTACGAGCCCATAATACAAACTGTCCAGTAGAAGTGTCCATAAAATTGTATTAATATAAATCGTTTATATCAATAAAAATTAATTCTTCCGTCGTCCAATTCCACAGCTTTTCATTTTTTTCCGTTAAAACTTCAAAAGCAATACCATAGGAGTAATCAATAACAGTCTCAGGCTAGTGGTAGCTCTCTTTCTAACGCAGTCTTTCTACTTCGAAGTAGCCTACATATAAACAAAAACGACAAACTTACGATGGTAGGTAAACTTTCAAAGCAACGCCATAGAAATAATTAGTGTCTCAGGCTAATAGTGCTTCCTTGTTTAACGTGGTCCTAATACTTTTAAGAACATGGGTATAAAAACCGGCTCGCAAGTTTTGGATTAGATGTTAAGTTTACTAAGCAAACTTTTACACGTTGCGTTAGTGCTGAATGCAGTATGTGAAAGTTTTGCTCTGCTAAAAATTGTTTGGATGCTAATATCGATTAGTTCAGCAGTGCAGAAGAAGAGGTGAGGTTAGATGACATTGTTGAAAGTATTGGACAACTAGAAGATGTTCGTTCCATCAAAAGCAACAATCAGAACACAGCTAACCGAACAAACGATAAAAATATTTTTGTTTTAAAACTGTTAATTTTTGTTTCTGCATGTAATATAAGTATGATTTATTTATGTCACTTGTTCATGAATATATATTTGTATCATTTGATAGATTACTATTGTATAACTTACACACTGTAAATATGCAGATTTAAAGCATGTTATTTAATAGCATCCTGGTGGCTATCGTAACACGGCTTACAATTAATCGATGCTCATAACTCCGCTTCTATTACACATAAAAAGCTAGTTTTGGCTGCAAACAGTAGCAAACATATCAAAGAGTGCTATGAGCTGTTATTCAACAATGTTAAATATATATATAATAAAAATATACCTTCAAGTTTAAAACGAAATAAAAATTGAAAATGTCAACAAATTGCAAAAGACACAGTCTATAATATCGGGTTAATTGCAAGCAATAGATATCAACTGGTAGAGATATTTCTCAGTTTCTCGATGCACATTATTAAGAGATTTTTGACAAGTTAAAGGTAAGTTAGCAGATTTATTGCATCCAAAAAGTTTAATATCGCTCCACCGAAAAATGGGAGCAAAATAAAGGTGACATAAACTTCGCCCGCAATAGGGCTAAATTATCTTCTGAAATTTCTGACGAGCCAATTGAAAAATAGACTGCCAGCCTCTATTTGACCGCCGTCTCCAATGGACTGCCACTATAGAGGAAAGGTTGGAAAATAGAGCGCCATGGCATTCAGTGAGAGGCTTTACGGTATGTATACGGAATGATATACGAAGTGATATACGGAGTGATAGACGAAGTTATATACGGAGTGATATACGAAGTGATATACGGAGTGATATACAGAGTGATATACGAAGTGATATACAGAGTGATATACGAAGTAATGTATGAAGTTTTATGCAAAGTGATATATGAAGTGATATACGGAGTGATATGCGAAGTGATATACGGAGTGATATACGGAGTGATATACGGAGTGATAGACGAAGTTATATACGAAGTGATATACGAAGTGATGTACGAAGTGATATGCGAAGTGATATACAGAGTGATATACGGAGTTTTATGCAAAGTGATATATGAAGTGATATATGAAGTGATATACGAAGTGATATACGGAGTGATAGACGAAGTTATATACGAAGTGATATACGAAGTGATGTACGAAGTGATATACGGAGTGATATACGGAGTTTTATGCAAAGTGATATATGAAGTGATATATGAAGTGATATACGAAGTGATATACGGAGTGATAGACGAAGTTATATACGAAGTGATATGCGAAGTGATATACAGAGTGATATACGGAGTTTTATGCAAAGTGATATATGAAGTGATATATGAAGTGATATACGAAGTGATATACGGAGTGATAGACGAAGTTATATACAAAGTGATATACGAAGTGATGTACGAAGTGATATACGGAGTTTTATGCAAAGTGATATATGAAGTGATATATGAAGTGATATACGGAGTGATATACGGAGTGATATACAGAGTGATATACGGAGTTTTATGCAAAGTGATATATGAAGTGATATATGAAGTGATATACGAAGTGATATACGGAGTGATAGACGAAGTTATATACGAAGTGATATACGAAGTGATATATGAAGTGATATACGGAGTGATATACAGAGTGATATACAGAGTGATATACGGAGTTTTATGCAAAGTGATATATGAAGTGATATATGAAGTGATGTACGAAGTGATATACGGAGTGATAGACGAAGTGATATACGAAGTGATGTACGAAGTGATATACGGAGTGATATACGGAGTTTTATGCAAAGTGATATACGAAGTGATGTACGAAGTGATATACGGAGTGATATGCGAAGTTATATACGAAGTGATATACGAAGTGATATACAGAGTGATATACGAAGTGATATACAAAGTGCTATATGAAGTGATATACGAAGTGATATACGAAGTGATATATGAAGTGATGTACGAAGTGATATATGAAGTGATATACGGAGTGATATGCGAAGTGATATACGGAGTGATATACGAAGTGATATACGGAGTGATACACGAAGGAGACGTGTAGACCTTACAGGCAGACTGTAACATGGTACACAATTATACAGGTTGATGCAACACCAAGGGAAAATATTAGGTTGAAAAGCAAACACACCGATTCTGTAGGGAAGAATTGAAAGTTATATCGCATTTGCCTGAGAGCGCAGCCAAAGCGAGAGCAACTCTGTCATCGTAACAACCCATTTAATTAACTAATTGATCGGCTGTCTAAGGTTCCAGCTTGACAGTCACGCGAGTCACAGCGTTGATTTCCTCTGCTGAGTGGCACTCGCCTCGGGAAACTTGCTGAAGGCTGGCACAGACAAGCCCCAGCTCATGGTACACATGCCAATAATTACAATCATCAAAATGTCATATCCTAGTATAGATTTTTTGCAAAGCTGACACCTGATAATTATTACATTTCTAGGTTTCACATAATACAAAAGAGTGATGAGCAGATCAACCAAGTTGGCATATCGATTTGGATCAAGCTCTCGAGTTTTTAATTCAAATGAATTAAAGCTATATATGAACTTTGAATTTTAAAAGATTTGAAATTAGAAACTTATAATAAAATTTTAGTTGAGTTAACCCTTCCGCGGGCGAATTTTCAAAACTAAATCAGACTCCCATGGGGGAATTAATTTTCCAAAAAATCAATTTTTTTTAAAAGGTTCATACACTTTTCTGTGTGTTATTATGTGCATATATCTATGTTTAAAGGCGCATATGTTTACATGTATATGTCCATAGGCATATATATATATTATAAACAAATAAAAATGTATAACATAAAATATATGCTTTTCATAATAATTGTCTATTTACGAATGATATTTTCGAAAGCATTCTCCTTTACAAAGGCCCACATCAGTCTTTGCACCATGTACTTATTCGTGTAACAAAGAGCTCCCACAACGATGTACTTCCTGGATTGACAGGCTCAAAAAACTTTTCAAAATACTCTACTGGTTGAGCATCTACTGGAGTAAATACTGGGCCTGTCACTGCTATAAACTGCTGAATTGTAGGAGATTTATCTCTGTTTATGTTGGTTATATTCTTCCAGGCACTGGCATCACTCCTTCTCACATCCTCATCATTACTGCTACCAGCCTTTTCATCACTGTCACTTCCAGATGTAATGTCATTCCAATCACAATCCAAACCTGATTCACTGTCATCTCTTGCTACTAAATCTAAAAAGTCACTGTCAGCTCTGAATCTCTTAGTAATTTCGGTACTAGTACTTGCTTTATTAGAATAATCTCGGGAGGTTCTTTTAGAAGTAGCCATGACGGTAAACTAAAGTCAAACTCTCGAAAAATTCGGTAAATAAAAGCTAAAACCGAACCAAGAAATATAAAAGTTGATAAACTATTTAGAACAATTTTCTAATTTTTTTCAAAAGTTTATTTATTCATCACTGCTAAAAACGATCATTTTTCTTCAACCTTAAAGTCAATCTTTGAGGCTAACCGAAACTACTATATTGTAGCTTGCTATTGGTGAAAAAAGTAAACAAAAAACGGCATTTAGCTAACCAGAAACTGCAATAATAAAATACGTTACCGAAACGACAAAAACGTCGCACTGCCCATTAGCAGCCGTGTCGCAAAGCGACAAAAACGTCGCTCTGCCCGCGAAAGGGTTAAGGTAAAATCTGATCACAGCTAAAAGGAAGAAAAGGAAGTAGCGAAAAGATTTTGAAAGTGATCTTTAAAACTGATTCTTTCCAAAAAATATATCATCCAGCACCGATTTAGATTAATCGGATATTTTATTACGTTGATACAATAAAAAGAAAACATTTACAGCTTAAACGATAGTTCATTGTTTATTGAATAACAAGTACTCAGTAGAGACTCACGTAACCAAACTGGGGAGCTAAGATATTCAGTCGAGACTCACGTAACCAAACTGGGGAGCTAGGATATTCAGTCGAGACTCGCGTAACCAAACTGGGGAACTAGGATACTCAGTCAGGACTCACATAATCAAACTGGGGAACTAGGATATTCAGTCGAGACTCATGTAACCAAACTGGGGAACTAGGATATTCAGTCGAGACTCGCGTAACCAAACTGGGGAACTAGGATACTCAGTCAGGACTCACGTAATCAAACTGGAGAACTAGGATATTCAGTAGGGACTCACGTAACCAAACTGGGGAGCTAGGATATTCAGTCGAGACTCACGTAACAAAACTGGGGAGCTAGGACATTCAGTCGGGACTCAGATAACCAAACTGGGAAGCTAGGATATTCAGTCGAGACTCACGTAACAAAACTGGGGAACTAGGATATTCAGTCGAGACTTGCGTAACCAAACTGGGGAACTAGGATATTCAGTCGAGAGTCATGTAACCAAACTGGAGAGCTAGGACTTGTTTACTTGTAAATATATAAATGTGTCAAGATTTTTATTCAGTCTTTAACTTATTGGAAAGGTTACCGTAAAACCTTTTTAATGATTCCTAAATAACAGTCAACTAATTTTGTCTTGAGTATAGTGTAGTCATATTCGTTCATCACTAAGGTTGGAGGATGGGAAAAAAGACTGCATCATAGGGAAATCGAACTCGCAACTTTCAGCATGGTAGACTGACAACTACACCACTCTATCACCAATCAAAGTGGAAGATACTTGTACCTGTAGTTATTGACACTGACGGTCTCTCACAGCATTAATATGAATATAAGTACTACATCCCTTACTCACAGTCCCTCTACTAGGCCATGCTATGTTCCTGGTAGAAAGGTGAGTGCAGCGAAGTCTCAGTGTTGTGTAAAAATGGTCCTATAGGCAAGAGACTAGGTGTGTTAAACATCGCTGTTTTTCACTTGAAAGCACTTTGAAAGTCAGTACGCTGTATTATTATTTGATGTTTAATGTTGTTTTAATTAAACTTGTTTGAATATTATAAAAACATGTGCAGAATCTTCCATTTTTGCTGAATAAAAGATGCACAAATGGCCCAATTTCTAGATGTTTGCTATATACGTGTATATAAAACTTGTATATACACACTTGTATAGAGCTTATATACAGGCTTGTATAAAGCTTATATATACGCATGTATAAAGCTTATATACATGCATGTATAAAGCTTATATATACGCATGTACAAAGCTTATATATACGCATGTATAAAGCTTATATATACGCATGTATAGAGCTTATATATACGCATGTATAAAGCTTATATATACGCATGTATAAAGCTTATATATACACATGTATAGAGCTTATATATACGCATGTACAAAGCTTATATATACGCATGTATAAAGCTTATATATACGCATGTATAAAGCTTATATATACGCATGTATAAAGCTTATATATACGCATGTATAGAGCTTATATATACGCATGTATAGAGTTTCATGCGCTTGTATATAATGTGTTACTTAGCTGTAAAAATACATAGACAACAGCATATGGAAATACCATCAGAGAGTGCAACTAATCAGTCTCTTTGTTCTGTCTTTTATGCAAAACGCCTGAATATCTTTATACAACTTTCCATCTTTAGCTAAAATGGAAACATGGAACAAGCGAATATGTTAATCTGTTGTTAGACCATTATGAAAAAGCATAACCAGCATCTTTTAAATATATTCTTGTTGATTGTGAAAGGCCAAGGAACAAAAGCAAATCCAAATCATATTAGATTTTTAGTGAAATTTCCAAACCTTTGTTACCTACTCCACACCCTTGGGAATATTGAGAACATAAGCCAAAATTTGAAAGTACTTTTTAAAGATATTTTACTCTTTTTTTTTACTTTTCATGTATCTTTTGCTCTTGTCTCCGTGATTGACTTCTCTAGCACGTTGTAAAAACTGGCTCGACATGCTGTATTAATCCACCTCAGTGTGTTACAAAACAAGAAATATTTCATCAAATCCTGCCAATTTAATCGTTTGCTAGTTAAAGTTGAGTCAATTCGGTGGTTGAGGAAAGATTTTGATTTAAATATTTACTATAATAAGAGCTGTCTCCATTCGTCTGTCCAAAAGCTACGAACAGAAGTAAGAAAAAAAGATCGCTTCGTGTGGGTTTCAAACCCATTACATTCAGCTCCATGGACCAACACCCTACCACTTGCACCATTCATTCACCTGTAAAACTTCAGAATAATTGTGTATATACTTATTCTCTGTGCTTTACGGGTCTACCTGACAATCTCTCGTAGCACACTAGACTGTCAGAGTACTAGTGTATATATAACATCGTAAGAATTACAGCAGAGTGGAATTGTAGAGTTGATGACAATCAAAGAATCTAAACAAATCCAATATCTAGACAAGGTCATTTCTAAAAGCAGACATTCTCAGGACATTGTTGATAATAAACAACGGACTTTTATGGCAGTCAGGTTTACACTAGAGCAAATACCAAATGCATATTGTTTACAGAAGTCCTATGTTGAGCAACTGAGCTGTTTGACGCTAAATTGTTGATATCTGAGTTATTGTTAATACAGCGGTGTCAGTTGTCAGGACTCTTGAAGCCATTAAAATGCTAAAGTCGAGAATGCTATATGTCTGGATGATCGGTCTCTCAATATCCTTATACACATATGCTAACCACAAAATTATTTTACACCATCATATGCAAGTATTTTTAAAACATCGAACGTAAGTATTTTTAAAACATCAAAGGTAAGTAGACAAACGAGCTGAACAGAAAGTACTGATTGTGATGAGCTCGCAACCAACACAAGTACCAGCAGGACTACTACTATTACTCAGCCCGAACTTAACTAAATCCACTATTGATTCACCCGGTACAAGCATTTTTATCAGTGTTCATCAACGAATCTATTGTAGTCTGTCCCTTGAGAGCAGGCAGCAGTGACTAGCCAAAGGAGCCGCTGACTATATAATAGAGACATATCGGTTGGTAATAGCTGCGAGCTAAGTTCTTGCTCCTACAATATGGCTAACCATGATGTCGGGGAAACTCATGGTACTCCATACTCTACATTCTGCGAGTGCCATGTTCTGTAAGAACATAGGCTATCACGGTTCTACTCCACTTACTATAACCATTGCCATAACCACTTCCTGCCATTGCCTTCTGTTGGGTGTTTTTATTAAAACCCGCAGAGAAGCTTCTCCGCTTTTAGTCAGGATGTTTTTGGTCCTGCAGGGTTGCTAGCCACCCTTCTCATCCACACTGGAGTGCAGATGAAGAACCAGTTCGGTCAATGACAACCCAACCAGATTTGGCACCAGAACAATTGCTGTTGGATACCCTTCCTAACACTACCAGTGGTCCTTACGTGACTGAACTACTGACCTGTTGATCATAAGCCTGCACCCTAACCATTGAACCACGCGGCTCCATACGCCATACTAATGCATATAAAGGCATAACTGGCCTCAGCAATAGCACAAAACCAGCCTTCAAGGTATGCTTGCAGACCTAATGGAGCCCACAGTATATCAGCCAGACATCTGCCTGCAAGCAAGGACTTACCCAGCATTGACTGTCGAGCACCTGTCACAAGCTGCTAATGATGCAATGCCAGCTATTGTACGCGCTGAATCAATCTGACACTTTTGCCGATGGGCTATTTCTATCCAAATGTAAGCAACTTTGATTCCAACATAAATGCAACCGAATGACTTGATATTGCAAGACTGGGAGCAGTGTATGGTCTTTTAATAATAGTCAACGACGGAGGAGGTGAAAGGCAACCACCTTCGGCTATTCAAAGCTATGAATTGCGTGGCTAGCAATCACCTCTACTCTTATATAATCTGGGGTTATTGGAAATCTTTTAAATCTCAGTAATTGCTCTTCAACATTTATCAGCAAAGTATCACATTTAAAGTCTGCAAGTGGTGGTTCAGTGCGGATGATATGCCTCCGGACATCTATCTTGGTGCTGCCTTCTAAATTTCTAACAGCAGTTATGTTAGTTAAAAATGATTGAGTAGAATAGCAGGGCGAGTCTTAAACAGTTGGGTATTACAGTGGATCTGAGTCACAAACAGTAAGGGAGTTAGTGTAGTGAGTCATAAACAGTAAGGGAGTTAGTGTGGTGAGTCATAAACAGTAAGGGAGTTAGTGTAGTGAGTCATAAACAGTAAGGGAGTTAGTGTGGTGAGTCATAAACAGTAAGGGAGTTAGTGTGGTGAGTCATAAACAGTAAGGGAGTTGGTGTAGTGAGTCATAAACAGTAAGGGAGTTAGTGTAGTGAGTCATAAACAGTAAGGGAGTTGGTGTGGTGAGTCATAAACAGTAAGGGAGTTAGTGTGGTGAGTCATAAACAGTAAGGGAGTTAGTGTGGTGAGTCATAAACAGTAAGGGAGTTAGTGTGGTGAGTCATAAACATTTGAGTCGCGTAGTGGGGGTCATAAATAGTTGGGCAGTACACTGCAAGGTAGACTGTGCAGCGATGAAGTAGTGCTCTAGTAGATAAAAAGGTGATCAATACATGTAGGGAAGGTAATGGAGACAAGCTCTCCTCAGATCAATGACCAATGAATGATCAATCAGTATTGATGAACCCCTGAATGACACACATGAGTATTCACGAGGTAAAGAGTTAATTGTTCCTGCAAGACAGTGTATATATTCTATTGAGATGACCACAGACATGTGGAGCTCAATGATGCCAAAATGTAAAAAGATCTTGAGGCGTTGAAGACGTCTGGTAACCACTTGAAAGCAGGCTGAGCCTAGCAAGTACTCAATACAGACTAGAGAGAAACCTTGGGAGTATCAATACAGTGGGAAGTTTACTAGCAAAGTTTACCAACTCCTGACCAACCAACACTAAGCATGGTGTTGCCCAAGATTTCTTCCTTGTCAATCGGATAACCCGCAGCACGTGTGTAGATTTTCAATGTAAATTACTACACTCCTTTTACGACAGCAATCCATAAACTTGTTCATTGACGGCAGTTGTTCCTAATGTAGGTGAAGGGGCATGCTTGAGTTTCTAATCTGATGGGTGTTTAAAAGGCTGGTTTTCAGGAACCAAATGAGGTTTTGCAATTAAGATACGGAAGATACGGCGCACATGCTTGCAAAGTTTGGATGAAATTGCTCAAGAAATGTAGAAATGCATTGCATTTACGTGGACTAACAGACAACCAATGACAAAGTGAGATTTATTAATAGACATATATGATGATAGTGGGTCTAGATGACATATATCAATATACCAATTTTGATTATTTGTAAAAAAAATCGACGTTTATCTAAAAAATAAATCTGTTTATTACGTTTGCAAATTATTTACATGATTACATACGAGCACCCCAATCATCCTGATCAACAACCTATGTACCATCTATGTAAGAGTCAAACAACTATATAACACCAGCTTTGGATAGAAAGTTGACTGCTAAGATGAATCTAGCAAATGAAACATAGTATTAGTTTGTCACACAGGAAAAAATATGAGATATCTTAATATACAATGATATTCAATCTATGTTAAGCGTTGCTGCAAATAAAACTTAATGTGTGGCTACAAGCAGTAAAACTCTCCGTGTGTCCACAATGTGGTGTCAATAAAATTTACTAAATGTTATACATAACCGATCACATTTCATCGAGCTCTTACCTGATCTGGCATCGTCTCTTGGCTCTTCACATCCCTAAATCCTACTTCGCTCATCGGCCGGGCACCCAGAACAGTAATCTCCAACTTCCTGTAATTAAAAGCCTTCATGGTGGAGTACATACTTAGAGCGACAACTGAACAACAGAGAGACAAGCGACTGCCACCCTTCCAGCTTCCACGTTTGTGTTGTAATTGCTCAGCGGTGATAACCCGCTGCCGTTGCTGTTATGCTGCCGACTAGCCAACTAGGTTCTAGCGTAGAATGGCAATCAATTATTCATGCGATTTGTAGAGCAGTAGACGTAGGCTGCTGATTGACACACCGTGGCTTGGCGCAAGTGTTTGGAATAGGGACCTTCACTCCAGCCGGACCAACGTAAATTAACTGATCAATACACACAATACTCATAGACTCGAGTGTTTAGCATAACATTTATACTAACACAATATTTACAGCACAGGAAAACGACATTCAATACCAGCAATGAAAACAGGAAATTGGAAATCAGCAATAAACATAGCCAGAGGTTGTTGGTCCACTTTAGGCGCAGTCAAGTATTGAGTAAATCTCATTCTCCCTGAACATTACCACCAAACAGCTTAAAAGCTAGTCTCAGAAACCGTGGAACCCTGCTTTTTCAGACTTCAGCTAACCAAAGCTTAAATTGTCCAGACAATATTCAGGGTTTTTAGAAACACAGTTCTAACCGATAGGTGGCTTTCATGACAGATGTGAGTTTTCCTCCAGAATGTTGTACTGTAATTTGTGTTTATTATTATCACTGCTATTAATATTATACTGTACCCTATTGCAGGTGCAACTATATTTCACTCTCTCATGTATACTGTATATACATATTGTACCATATTATAGCCTAGGAGTATGTGCGCAACACAATATAGGCCTAGGCTGTTTAATGTACCGTACAGTGCTCAATTTTCAATGTCCGGACTTTTTCCATATCAGGCTATGGCCCAGTCTGTAATAGTTTCAACAAAGGAGGGTTGACTGTACTTATGTTATTATGCAATTCAAAAAGTCTGTATCCTCAGTGCAAAATCACGATGATACTAGTGACTACCTTAGCTGAAGTAGTAAGAAAAGCTAAAGTGGTCCTTAGGCTAGGTGGATGTGACCAGTGAAATTACCTGAAAAATCTGTAATCGAGATAGCAAGTCAATAACCTACTTTCTCCAGAGAGTTGTAATTATATAATATAAGTAATACATGTACATGTATGTACAATATCTTTAGCTTTGGCATCAACCAATTGAATTGATCAAGGAACCACCAATAGTAATAATAAATTAATGCACTTTCTTTTTCTTTAGCAAAATTATATTTACAGTAGAGTTAAAATGGGCGTGGACAAAATGGTCACAAACAAAAAAATTTCTATTGGTCAATTCGCAGAGAGAGATCACTTAAACTCCGTGCAGACTAACTGCCAGTACAGTTGAAGTGACACGTGACTTGTTGTCTAAACACAGGCAATATGCATTGTAGGGGATACAAAGTTGTCTAAACACAGGCAATATGCACTGTATGGGATACAAAGTTGTCTAAACACAGGCAATATGCACTGTATGGGATACAAAGTTGTCTAAACACAGGCAATTAATTAATAATTGTCTTGTTCCTATTTTTACGGAAACAGTGCATATGTTATGTCTACTTATGTCTCAAGAATTGGCCAGGCACAAGTAATTTAATGCCTAGCTGAATGCTGAGAAGGTAGAGTGTCTTATACAATGCTAATAATAATTATCTGCTTTGGACGAGGACAGGTAGACGCTAGTAGTTTACATTAAAAATGTCCTGGTTTTAATTCAGCTGCAGCTAATAGCCCATTGCAGTCAATCGAAATATTTCCATAGACATTTCCTACTGAACAAGAAAACTTCATACCGTATATACCATGTTCCAATTAACAGCACTACAGGAAGAAAACTTGCTATAAAAGCTAATAACGAACATGGTCAAATTGATAACGAACTTTCAATTTTCTTTCAATAAGATATTAAGCTTTCAAATATAAACAATGCAGCAAATCAGTAGCAATGTTAACAAACAAAATAGTTGTTCTTGTCTACACAACCTTTCCTTGGTTTGCTCAAACAGAGTTTGTGACAGTTAACTGCCAGTTTCAAAAAGACCTACCAACACTAAGTTTCCATACAGTATACAGCAACAGTGTAGTGACACCTGGATTTACCCAATTCGTCAGTGTCTTAGCGCTATGAGGGGGCGACATGCAGATCATGTTTACATACGGCGCTGTGGTAGAGAGATAGTTGTGCGATGTCAAGGCACATATGCAAATATAGAGCAACAGGAAAGCAGGACCTATGCGCACTCACGAGTGCAATGCCGGTGGACACAATAAGGCTGTTTCCATGGCACAGAGATGGTGCATCGCACGGTTTTTGCCTCCGAATAGAGACAATGAATCACGACAGTATGAGATTGAGAGAGACATGGATGTTTTCATGATGGCATTAGAGACATGCATGTCTCTCTCATACTTGTCACATGGGGGTGTGTCACTACGCTGTCCCTGTATGAAAACATGCTAATCATCTGGAAATGGGAGGCAATCTCTATTCAAACCAAATATAGAAAGTTTGTATGTTATAAACTTGCCACCTATTAATCCTTATGAACGAAATCCCTCTCGAAATGGCTAAATAAATAAGATAAACTTATATTATAAGTTTTGTTATTTATATGGCTTTGTTCTTGTATAGACATAAAAAGAAGAATCTATTACCATATTTAAAATTGTGTTTTTCCACATATACTTAAAAATGAACTAACACCAAATTTTTGTAGATTTTATCAGAAAGTATCCGTATTTTTCTGCTTTTAATGATTGCTTTTGATTTGCTACTAGTTTTTTTAAATTCTATTTAAAACCTCTAGTAGAAACTAAAAAAACGGTGTTAAAAAAACGGTTTAAAAAACTGATTTAAAAACTCTAGTAGAATAATTTAGTATAAATGATGTACCCAAAAATAGACGCCAAGTTAATAGAGTAATAGCTGGAAAGGAGGCCTGAGGTCATGCATCTGAGGGTGTAGGTAGCTAAGGAGTGGTAACCACGCTGACCAATGACAAGAGGTCATGCAGAAATCAATAGCGGTATGGTTAAAAGTGGTTCTAAGTCTTAGACTGACAATGAGTACAGTGACACCCAGCCAATCAACAATCTCTCTGAACAAGTATGCAAAGCCTGATCTATGTGCAAGGGAAAGTGAGCGCAGCAATGCGAGTAAGATTTGTCTACTCATGCGAACTCTAAAAAGTAAGATAATTCAAAGCCAAACAAACTGTTACAACGAGACACTTTACCTTGAGAGTGAAACAGCGAGAACCTAGAGTACAGGTGTGAGTAATTAGTACAGTAGTTCTCAAAATTATAGTAAAATAAATGATATAATATTTCCCAATTTAAAAAGAGTTAAGAATAACATGGGAGACAGCAGCCATGGTCTAGTGGTGCAGAGCACCTGACCGGCGAACAACATGTTGGGGTTCAATTCCCAAAAAAGGCTACTGGTGGTGGTACTACTGGTGCTGGCAAGAATGACACCCAACCTTAAACTGGGCCCAATAAACGTCTAACTGGGCATGTCTCCAGTCGTCCAGGTTCTCTTGCCACTGCACTCGAACATGTCCAGCCAATGTTCTTGAAAACATGCTAACCAGACATCTTAAGCGTACGTCGACGATTTGCTGACACAGAATAACCTAATAAACCTAATAATATATTGACACACTTTTTCAGTAGTTAGAGAGTTTAAAGACTCTTAAGAGGCTTAAGAGTTAACAAAACAGTCAGTGATGGTGAATAGAACACAACTATGTCATGGAATGTGTATTAATAAGTGAAGTTGTCTGCCCATTATAGATTAAAACTCGGTCACTGGGTGTTTACAAGAGGCTGTTGAGATTATCTACAAAAGGTCTAAGCTGCTTCAGCTATTAACAAATTTCACCAAAAATTTTCTATCAAATTCAACAGTTCAATAATTCTGACAGATTCACAAGTAATTTTGGGCAGAAAAGGTTGTCATTTTTATTTTGGTTATTTGTACTTGAATAAATGTATGATATCACTTTGTGATGTTTTAAAAATACGTAGAAAAACAAATATATTCTTCTATAGGTCTACATCCTATTTTGTCTAATATATTCTGGTCAATCAGGAAACCTACACATCCATAGAGTTGTTTGGTATTTAGTCAATAAGGAAAGCTATACGTTCATAGAGTTATTGTTGTTCGCAATGCCATAGAAACCTGATTTCCAGCAACTATATGATTATTTTGAGGAAACTTTCGAAAGTCATAGCATCTATGCAAATTTACTCACATGATATGCACAGCCAGCGATGAGGCTGAACTGACTGGCGAAGTGCCAATAATTTCACCAGCTAAGCATAACTAAGCGTAACTAAAACATGGAACTTGCTGATGACTCAAAAGGTACGATGCAATGAGACTGCTTCGACACTTCCTACACTTCAGTTTCGTAGATAAAACTATTTGCGATGCAAGCTCCAAGCTTTGACATAAGAAGGCCATGTTTTTGGCAAAACATAGACATATGAATAAAACATAGACATACGGATCATGGTGTCAATGGGGATGACTAACCAATACTTGAATGTAAGAGAGTAAGTGCTTCTGTTGGCCACCATTCTTATACATTTTCTACAACTCGTCGCAATGCGACATCTTTTGGTTATCCTGCATAGCAGATAATTTTAAGGCAAGATTGAAATAAATTCCACAAACAGTAAAAATGTCTGCGACGTATGCATATGTCTGGAATTAACTTTTAGGCGGTGGTTATAGAAATATACAAATTGGTTTAAGCATACACCTTGTGTAGCAAGAGATGTTGCTTTATCACAAATAAGAAATTTAAAAAGTTATCCGTAAAAATTAGCTATTCTCAAAAATCATATGCTTAAAGCCTATGACCACATTCTCTGCTTTCATTAATGAGGATTTTGAACAGACAACTTTTGTAAAATCTAGTTTTAAAAGCGGTCAATATTGATATAGTTATAAAGCATCATTATTGAAATATTTAATGCTGATTATGGAAGCATAAACCTAAGCAAACTTTCGATATCAAATTTCTTGTTTTATGTTATCAAATAGCTTACTTCTTAGCGAGAGCACTCTCTTCCTGTGTTGTACGAGGTGGCTGAGCTGAGCAGTCGGCACTTGTTGGCAGGTTGTTGACACCTTCCTTATCTAGAGAATGAGATAACACTATTTGTTCACTGTTACTGCTAGCGGCTAGCATAGATGCATTTTGCACATGTGAATGTTCAAAAAGTTCAGACAATTTCAAACATCACAATTAAACTATTTATTTAGAATTTAATTAACCAAACATAACGCCTCGTAAAACCTTCCTGACACCAAGACGAGGGTGAATGATGGAAGAGATCAATCATCAAAAATCTACTCATTTACAAACCTTTACTATAATAAAAGCCAAGCCCACTCTTCCTAAGCCACGCTAAAAGCATTAGTGAAAAAAATTGCACCACACAGGAATCAAACCGCAAATATTTGAATTAGCAGCCAAATGCCATACCACTGCGCCACACGACCACCTTTCCACAACTAAGAATAATTGTTCCCATACTTATTACACCTGACAATCTCTCACGGCACACAGGACTGCCAGTGTGCTAGTAAAATGTAAAAGTTGAAGGTACTAAAGAGAAAGGCAGCGAACAAACCATGGCTTGAGCGTGGCGCTACTATGGCAGCAGGACCTGGTGGTTTCTGAGGGCGTGGAGGCCTCACAGGAGGTGGAGGTCTTGACGGCCTAGACTTCTTTACTTCGGAACTGCTGACTAAATGACTGGCGCATGTATCAGGCGCCTTAACAGGAGCAGTGGGAGATGTAGGAGATAAAGCCTCATTCTCAGAAGAGATTGACTGTCGAGGTCGGGGTACAGGTTTGGGTGGAGATAGTGGCCTTTGCGAGGCTAAATGATTAACATAAGATTTGGCATCAAGGTTTCTGTCTAAGGCTTAAAAGTCATCATTATGCGTGATAGGCAGCAATGCTATGATGAACTAAATCTAAAAAGATTTCTAAAAACGGTATAGCAAAAACATTCCTTTCATATACGCAGTATATATACTTATTCTAGCCTAAGAATCCTACCACTAACCCCTTGAATACAGTGTAATGTATTTTCTAAAAATAGTTGCTGGTAATAACCTATAGTCAGCCTTCTATCTTTTTCCTTACAGCCATAATTAAACAACATTTTTTTAAACCTGAACTGCTTCCAAAAAGAACATCATCAAATACATCAGCATCTCTTAATGCAGATGTTGTAATTACATTAACGCAAATCTTTACTGACATATCATTAAAGACTTCATGTACATTTAACACAATACATGAACTGTCGTTAAATAGTATTTGTGTTGGGGTTTGTGTGTTTAATAAAGCATAATTGTACAAGGCGAAAGTCCCACCTTCTGTTTGGCTCGCAATAGGACTTTCAAGAGTTGAGCCAGAATTTTGTTCAGATGAGTAATTTGTAGGGGACAGCAAGCCTTTTGAAGTAGTTCTTGGTTTGCACAGTATTGAAGACAATTCATTAGCTACTTTATTATGAATGCCATCATCCGTAACTTTAATTGAAAGAGGTCTTTGCTTTTGGATCATAGATGCTTGCTCAGTAGAATCAATCTCTTTTGAAGTTATAGCCGACGATTTAGGCTCAAGTGATGGCTTCGGACTGATCTTGGGTTTTGCAGCAATTGGTGGCTTGTGAGCAATTGGCGGCTTATCAACAGAGGAACGAATGCCTGCAGACGGTTTTACAGGTCTATCAGGAGGCGTATGTTTTTTTCTAGGCGCTGGTACAGGTATACTTGCCGAATTACTTTGCGTCCCATTCTCCATGTTAAACGCTTAGCATGTGACGAAAGGATACAAGAGCATATCTACAAAACAACTCATGCAATAAAATAGTAGTCGAAACAAAAGTTGTGTAACTTTTTATTAGCAACTACCAGCAAAAAAATACGCAAAAAAAATGTTTATCTATCAACGAAACACAAGCAAGATCTTAAAAAACATTAGAGAGCATTTTAGATTACAACGTGATAGCTGTATAAATTTAAAACACTAAACTAAGCATTTTTTAACAAAATATAGATATTATAAAAACATAAGGCTTTGAAATATTTCAAACGATTAATAGATAGGAGAGAATCTATTTATACATACTTTTTGCTATATCTCGTTAATAGTTCAGTAAATTTTCCAAATTCATAGGGAAATAGGAAATGATGCTAAGAATTATTTCGAGAAGGGCGCTGTAGTATGCGTCCGACCTAGTTCAAAAATTGTAATCTGGTATATTTGTGCGCCTCAGAGTCAAACGTTGCGTTATTAGCATCATACAAACTATAGACAGATCTATACGATAACCTTTTTAATGAAAGGTTATCTTAGTTTTAGCGCACCAACTAGATATGTTTCTATTTCGCATCGAAGGAGCGTCGAGGAACATATATTGGTTTAGGTACTGAAAGCTGTGTAGGTGATTTCCTAGGTGATTTCCTTCTCTGTCTAGCTATCGGACTCCTAGTGTCCATTTCTTGTTTGTCGTTTCTAACCTGGCTCTCTGCCTCAGGTATTGATTTTTCCTCCTCTCTGGTTGTTACTATTTGCGGTGATAGATTTTTTGTACCCTGGTTTTCACACGCTCCCGGAGATGCGTGCATTCTTTCCCACGCTGCGCCTTTGTCACCTGGAGAAGCCTGCACTCTTCTCGATTCTGCACCTTTCTCACCTGAAGAAGCTTGCACTTCTCTCGACTCTGTACTGATATTTCTCCTGCCCCGCACTTGAGCTCTGTTCCTTCTGAACAACCTATCACTTTCACTTCTTGCTACTACTTCGCGGCCACTAGTAGCTACCACTGTGCCAGGAATCTGGTGACCGTCCGAGTTATTTATAACTACTGGTTGGTTGACTGTTAATTCCCTTCTATTCTTTGTAGCATATCGTCGATTATACCATGTTCTTTGTTTTTCCTTAACCATCTCTTCTTTAGCTTTAATTTTATTTAAGTCAATTCTTCCTTCTGGCATAATTCCCATCGAGTTCATGGATCTTCCAAACAATAACTCTGCTGGAGAATACCCATTTGCCAACGGGGTATCCCTATACATGCATAACACAGACTGTAGATTGACATTTTTATTCATGAGTCCTTTGACTGTCCTAACCGCTCTTTCAGCTGCACCATTGCTTCTAGAAAAGCGCGGGGCACTTGTTATGTGCTCTATATCCCATTTTCGAAAGAATCTTTTTATCTCTTTTGATACAAACTGAGGTCCATTATCACTAATAGTAGTTATAGAATTTTGAAATTTTAGGTTGGTCTTGCTGTTGAAGAAATAAGTGGTTTTAACTATGTCGATAGAATTCTTTATTCAGAGATGAATATTGAAGACGCAGGACACGGTGAAACCTGTAGTAAAGGTTATGTAATCGCTAAAATGTGTACATAAAGATAAGCAGAGTAAAATACATGTATGACAAGACAATAGTGCAAAACAACAATATTTATACCAGCATTACAGGTTCAAGTATTTATGCATTTACAGCATTAAAATTGAAAAATAATTGAAACAAATTAAACCAAATAAAAAATGCAATTAGAAAACTGTAAAAATATTACCTTTGCTTCCTTGACAGCACTTGTGAGATTAAATAGGTGGCTGAAAGCGCCTGAACTTTATGTCCATAGTTTTACAAGTTTAGAACTACAAGTGTGTATGAATGCTAGGTAAAACAATAAATGACCCAAGCTACCAGAAAGGCAGTGGCAAGACTGGCGCCAAAAGGAGAATAATGGAAAAGGATAAAATATTATTGGTCGACAGCAGTCAGTCCATCTTTCATAAGCAATAAAAAATACATTAGGTCAGGACATCGGAGAGGAAGTGTTTGGGATGGCTAAAAACAAAAACACTAACCCTAAGGTGAATGATGAATCATCACGGCCATTACACTCTCACCTAAATTTAAAATATTCTTTTTTATTTATTTATTTTTAAATTTGCTTGAACGCATGTACACCGCGGATATGAATACATAGGACTGGCAAACTTGTTAATTCTGCTTTATTTGTTTGTAGTATAATCGGATGCAACAAGTTCTGGATAGCATAACATACTATGAAATGCAGACAATAATACAAACTACAACTACTCTAAATACGGCATAAAATATAAAGCAAATACATCAATTTGACCAGTTTCTGTACTGGTCTGCGAAAGACTGTTGCCTTGTCCATTGGCTTTCTATTCTTGTCTAATAATCTGTTTCCTAGCCTGACAGATACATTTCGTACTAGCCCATCCTCCCCTGGCACTGCCTCTTCAACGACTCCTATTTTCCAACAGTTCCTTGGCAGGCCTGCTTCAACAACCAACACCAAATCTCCTTTTTTGAGGTTGTCTTCTGGCACTTTCCATGTTTGTCTTTTAACTATATTATCCAAATATTCAGCCTTTCACTCACTCCAGAACTCCTCAGCTAGAGACTGCACCCGCTGACAACGTAATCTTGAGTATACTCCACTATCATCGGAATCTCCCGGAGGCGGAGGTGTAAGCTCCGTCTTCCCAATGAGAATCATGTTTGGAGTTAGAGGAACTTCATCATGGTTATTGAGGTTGACAACAGATAAAGGTCGATGGTTAACAATTGCTGCAGCCTCATGGAACAATGTTCTTAGTGAGGCAGTGTCTAGTCGTCCCTGCAACCTTGTTAGTGTGTGAGATAAAACACTCTTATAGTCCTAATTTAACGTTCCCAGATGCCTCCCTGATGGCTGGCAGTGGGTGTCGTTGTAAGGAACTCTATCTGCTTGTTCGCAAGATATTTTTTCAAGCTTTCGTGTGACATGAACTCAAACTGTCGTTTAAGTTCATTCTTTCCCCCAATGAAATTTGTTCCATAGTCACAGAATAGTTTCTTTACTGATTCACGAATAGCGAGAAAACATCTCAAACTATTTATAAAGGCATCTGTGGTAAGATCATCTATGACCTCTATGTGTACTGCTCTGTTGTACAAGCATGTAAACAGCAGCCCATATCGCTTAAGTTCAGAGCAACGTTCTTTGACCACAAAGGGTCCAAAGCAGTCCATGCCGGTATAAGTGAATGGCGGGACCTTCTGTAGGCGTTCATCGGGTAATTCTCCCATCTGTTGTTTAGAAGCAGTTCCCCGGATTCGTCGACATTGTATGCATTTTCTAACAACATCCTTCGCCGTTTTAACACCAGCTATGATCCAGTAGCCATCTTGCCGTAGGGTGTTCAGAGTTTATGCTCTTCCAAGATAGCCTTGTCGTGAGCGTTTTGCATCAGAAGTTTAGCCAAAAAACTGTTCTTGGGTATCAATATTGGATGTTTTTCATGCATGAGAAGGTGAGTTGCTTTACTAGCTCTCCCACCAACACGGAGTAATCCGGCGTCATCCAGGAAAGGGTTGAGTGCTAGTATAAAACTGTTTTTTGGAAGGCTTTCCTCTTTCTGTAGAGCCAGATACTCTGCTCTAAAGTGTTCTTTTTGGGTGATTTTAATCACCAACTTTTGAGCTTCCTCTCTTTGAAAAATTGTGGGTGTCTTGAGTTTAAGTTTGAAGGTTTTATTTGCTTCAATTTGCTAAAGATAAGCATTAGACACTACCAACTTATTGAGATCACTGTACTTGGCAAGTTTACTGTAGAGAGTCTGCTCTTGACTGACTTTTGTGGATTTCGAGTTGACCCTTTTTAACTCTGGATCTTGGTCATCTTGTTCTGCAACTGTATCACCCTTGGCAAGTTCTTTGTGTATGTTTGGTTTCCAGAGAAAGTCTGGATCCCTTAACTAGGTACTTGCCTTTAGCGCATTGACCATAAGACCCCGTGAAGCCATGTCAGCAGGGTTGTCTTCAGTAGAAACATGCCTCCACTGTTCAGGGTGAGTTTTATCTCGAACCTCTTGAACACGGTTGGCAACATAAACGTAAAAGCATCTAGAGCTATTCTGGATATAGCCCGGAGCTATCTTTGAATCACTCCAGAAATATTCCTGGTCTATCTCCTGCTTTAGTTCCAGTTTGACTGCAGAGCTCAACCTAGAGGCTATCACTGCAGATTGTAGCTCAAGTCTTGGTATTGTGGTGGATTTGCTTGGAGCTACCTTTGACTTGGCTAGGACTAAGATACAACAGACATTGCCTACATCACTGATTAGGCGAAGGTAGGAGCATGCTCTTAGCCCATGAGTGCTAGCGTCACAAAAGTGGTGCAGCTCAGTCCTGACCACCGTGCCAAAATCCTTGGGCTTGTAGCAACGCTGAATGCTTATCTCTTGTAGATCATCAAGCTGTTGCAACCACCTTTGCCATTCTTTATTCATATCTTCAGATACGGGCGCATCCCAGTTTAGCCCCGCCTGATTAACTCTTCGTAGAATGTTTTTTCCTGTTAAGATGAAGGGAGCTAAAAAACCTAGAGGATCGTAGATTTGTGACACTACAGAAAAAATGCCTCTGCGGGTAGCAGGTTTTGGTTTCAGATTGTTCAGGAACCGGAAACTGTCATTTTTGACAGACCATTCTAGTCCTAGAACTCTCTGTGTGCTTCCTGATAGAATATTCAGATGTTGAGAAACAGTTTCTGTGTGAGGAATAGCTGACAGAACTTTCTCACTGTTTGATATGAATTTGTGCAGACGAAGGTTGGCCTTTCTGCATATCTCTACCGCTTGCCTAATTAAGGCTTTGGCTGCTTCAGTATTGCTTACACTCATAAGCCCATCATCGACGTAGAAGTCATTGTACAGAAACTTGGCTGCATCTGTTGATATATGTTGATTGTCTTTGGCTACTTTCTTCAAGCCAAAGGCTGCCACACCTGGAGAAGATGAAGCCTCGAACAGATGCACAGTCATGCGACAAGTTTTGGTTGGTGTCAAGTCTTCATCTATCCAGAGGAATCTCAAAAATTCTCTGTTTTTGATCAACATAAAAATTATGAAACATTTTTTCGATGTCACATGCAAAAGCCACATGTTCTCTTCTAAACCTCATCAAGATACCAGTCAAATTATTCATCTGATCTGGACCTTGTAAGAGGTGATCATTGATGGACATGCCTTGGTAGTGTGCACTGGCATCAAACACTACCCGTAGCTTGTTTTTCTTGGGGTGACGAACACCAAAGTGTGGAATATACCAGCACTGTCCTGGATTGTCTTCACTTACTACTTCAGCGTGTCCGAGCTGGAACAACTCTGCCATGTACTTAGCGTACTCATCATAGTATGCTGGATCACGTTGGAAAATTTTCACTAGCTGTTGTAATAGCTTTTCAGCTTGCCTTTGGTTATCTGGTAAGATAGGTACTTCTCTAAAAGGTAGAGGAAAGCTGTAATGACCCTCGTGTTGGGTGACTCCATTTTCTAAGATATTGAGAAACTGAATGTCGTCCTGAGAGATCTTACCATCAGCATCCATCAGTTCTTCAGTTTGTGACATCTGTGTTCTATGGGTATATGTCTTGGCTGCATTTCTCTAACCGCATAAGGTCCAACCTAATAGAGTTTTCACTGCATATGGTTGTCCCTTTTGTCCGGAGATGACTTCTAATGGTTGGATAGCTTCTGCACAGTTCATATCTATTAATAGACCAACTGGCAGGTCCATCTGTGGTGGGAGCTCGTCATATAATACTCTTGAGGTAGCTGCTTCCTTGGGCATCTTTGCAAGATGGTATTTGGGACTTGTTGCAGGGAATCGACTTTTGCTCGTAAGCTGTAGTTATTGTCTGATTGCTAGCTGCTGCACCATAGCCTCTTAGAAGGATGCTCCTAACCCGTAAGATGACGAATCAGCACTTATCATAGTGTTCGCAGTAAGGGAATATGGAGACAATACCGGTGTATCTGACAAGATTCTTTTTATCAGCTTAAACTGACTATCGTGCTGTTCACTCCACATCCAATCACTATCTTTTCCAAGCAACTGTCTTAGATGATGTGTTCTGTCTGCCAGCAAAGGTGTGAATTTACCTAGATAGCTTACAATTCCAAAAAAACGTTTAAGTTCTTTTCTATTGGTGGGTACTGGAAACTACATAATAGCCCTAGTTTTTTCCGGGTCTGCCCTGATTTCATTACCATCTATTATGTGTCCTATGAATTTAGTTTCTGTCACCTCAAACTCGCACTTCTCTGCGTTTAGAGTAATTCCCGCTTGTCCTAGCCTGTTTAAAACTGCTTCCAACCTTTTGTTGTGTTCTTCTTTTGAAGCTCCATGAACTAAAATATCATCCATTTGACAAATTACTCCTTCAAGATCTATTAAAACTTTATTTATTTCCCTCTGAAAGATTTCAGGCGCTGAACTAATACCAAACGGTAGCCTCTTACAGAAGTACCTCCCAAATGGAGTTATGAATGTTGTTAGTCTCTGTGATTCCGGGTGTAACCTCATTTGCCAATATCCACAGTTTGCATCTAACTTGGTAAATAATCTTGAATTTCCTAATTCAGCTAAGGTTTAATCGGATGTTGGCAACAGATGATACTCTCTTTTAGCAGCCTTATTAAGGTTTGTAAAATCAATGCAAACTCTGAGCGTCCCATCCTTCTAAAGGCGTGGTCACACGAGCACCGAACCGACGTAGGTTCGGAGGCTGGTTCGGTTCGTGGCACGTGGCACATGTCACACGGCATCCCGAAGTCACTTCGCTTCCTAGATACCATATGTATAGAAACAGGACACGGTTTCCATAAGTAGTTGTTATGTATTTGAGTTAAATATATTTCTATTGTAAACAAAAAACTTTGAGGAACAATTATAAATTATAATTACACAGCAGATTTATCAGAAGATCGTTCAGCTGTTCAAAATAAATCACTCGATACAAAGATTTTGTCAACCCTTCCCATCAACATAATTATATTTTTTATTAACATATGAATGTTTTTCTATGCTGAGTACATAACAAACAAAAACAGTCTTTATCATAGTACTGTGGTTTTACATAAATAAATCAATCAACAATACTTCATCAGGATGAATATGACACATTACTTATATTCTGCACGAAAGAAAATCACAACCATTCTCTTACATTTATGCAAAACTCAAGTGCAACATCTTACATTTATGCAACACAATCACAAGTTCGGGTGAACCTTGTCGTAAATTGCTTCATGTTGTTTATTTAACGAAATAAAAGTATCGTCCCATTTCTTTTTTACTTTTCAACTTTACTCACATGCACGTAAGAAGAAAGGTGAAGCGTGCTCACTAGAATTCTAGAATTTTAACCAGCCAATAAGAGCAAGGGTCGGCCACGAAATTTCGAGCAGGACCGAAATGGTTCGTTTCGGCTAGAAATGTCTTCGGCCGAATTTTTTACAGCTGAGAGCGACGTCGTTTTGCATTATTTAGTTCGGTTCGGTGCTTGTGTGACCACGCCTTTAGGGACCACTATGCATAGAGAGCACCACTGCGTAGGCTTTTCAATCTTTTCTATAACTCCAAGTTTCTCCATTCGTCGCAAGTCTTTCTTCAATGGCTCTTTTCTAGCAGCCGCTATTCTCCTGGGAGTACTTTGAACAAATGGAGTCGCTTCCTTGGCTATTGAAACATTGACTTGAGAGTTCATTGATCCTAGTCCTTGAAACAATTTTGAGAATCGTTTTCTCCAGTCGTGCTTCCTCTGCACATCCACAGTTCCTACAAACTGTATCAAACCTAACTTTGAAATTGCTGGCTTGCCCAACAAAGGTGATATTAAATTATTTACATACTATACAGTCTCTCGTATATGTCTGGTTCCCGTAAATAATTTTACTACTGCTTGGCCCGCTACTTTCAACTCATGATTGCCAGCTCCCCGTAATTTTTTTGTGAGTGTTGGGCTTTGTCCACACTCTTCATTAATCTAGACGGAATTGCAGTGACTGCCGCTCCGGTGTCTACTTTGAATGTTATAGTGCGTGAATTGACTTCCAAGTCAGCCATCCACGCTTTTGATGTTTCAGTGATCGATTCAGTCACGCCGTTTAGTCAATCTGACTCTGAGGAACCTAGAAACAAACCTTCAAGGTCTTCTTCACAGGCCACCTCATCAGTTCTCGATCTATTTCCTGCTTTACATGCTTTGCTTTTGGCCCAATGCCCCTGTCCTTTGCACATATAACAAGTTGAGTTTCTCGCTGGGCATCTATCTTTGGGATGGAATGACTTATTACAGAAATCACATTTCTGACCATCCCTCATCGCGCTAGGTCATTGCCTCCTCATGCTTCTAAAGCTGTCTTGTTTTTGTTCGTCATTTGACCTATAGTAGGTATTTCTTGCTCGCTGCTGTCTCAGCACATCTAAATTTTCACTAGCAGCATCATGATTAGCTAATTTTGATGCCTGAGCATGATGACTGACATATTGCTTCACTTTTATTATGCATCTGGCCAGATCTAGGTCCTCAACATCTATGAGATATTCTCTTAACTTGTCATCACTGACTCCCACCACTATCCTGTCACGAATCAATTCATCACGCATATTTCCATAGAACAACTATCAGCTTGTGATTGTAACTGAGTGATGAATGAATGTATTGACTGTGACCCTTGTCTCATACTATTAAATTTTACCTGTTCGAATATCACATTCCTGACTGGCTCGAAATGTCTATCAAACATTGCTATAACATTTTCTTAAGTCTTAGTTGGACCAGCCTCTGTATTACGAAAGGTGAACTGATCAAACATTGGAACACTATCCGATCCCATCAGTAATAATAGATTTGTGATTTGTTCATATTCTCCCATATCGGAATATTTCTTTGCTATTTTCACAATTGAGAACTGAGACTTGAAGGTTTTCCAACGTAGAGCCAAGCTTTCACTCTTAAAGTCTAATCTCTGTAAAAAGCGGTCATTTTTACCATCCGCCATTTCTTTTAATTATTATTACTTAGAATTCCTACAAACTCCCTATAACTATCACGAATTCTTGCAAATTCGCTATGACAATACAATTCAAACTTTCTTCTGACACCATGTAGTATAATCTCAACGTAGATCTATACCTGTGTGTTAATAAGCTTAGAAGTCTCCCGAAGAACCTCTTGATCAACTGGCATCCAGTATAAAAATGAACTCAAATTTTCCGTAGCTGTTCCGATATCCTTTGCAGGTCAAGGTCACCGAAACGTCAAGGCCACTCTCCTACATTTAATGTAAGATCAATGATATGCAGCCCCCCAATGGGGGGGCTGTATATCATTGGTAAGATCCACTCGACTCACAACAACTACAAAACAGAAATGACAATAACTCAAGACAACTGATAAAACAATATAACATGCATGCAACAAGCATAACACAAACATCCCTTTTTGCATAACTTGAAAGTGGTTAGTTTGAAAACTAAAAAAAAACATCGTACATGTGATATACATGAAGTTGAAACTTATCAAACTGAAACATCACATGGAAAAAATTGTGACAGCTAACATGACTTTGTAAGAAATATATGAACAAAAACATCACCTGACAAAATATGAGTAATAAACTCAAATTTACATGGTTTGTGACAATTTAACACAAGCGCCCAATTGTCCGTTTGTGGCAAGTGTCAAACTATTCGTAAAGTACATATGGCTTAAATTTACTGGGCATTTTCGTAGGTCTAGATCTCTGCCATGTTGGTTTTGGTGTCATCTTGGAGTTGGATACAGCACCAGTGTTACAAGTCGGCTTTTCATTGCTATCTGATGATAGTTGCATAGCACTCGGTATCTCACTGCACTCTGTTGATGGATACGTGTAAGGTATGTTAACTGGACTATCTGCATCAGGCATATCAGGAACATTTTGTTTAGCTGGTGAAGCTCCTGTATCTGGATCTGCAGCCGGTCTCAAATCTACTCTGTTACGTCTGACAGACTGCTTGGTTTGATCATTTCTTATGAGATAGGATCTATCAGAGAGTTGATCAACTACTCGACCTGGCTGCCATCAATTTTTGAGAGTTTGAAACTCTCAACAGCACCGGAGACCCTATCTCGAGCTGCGGTAAATCTCTGGTTGATTTATTGTACTGCTGCTGGATCAGTGTTTTGCGATGTGGTTTCTGCTGCAAAACTTCTGCCTTTGGTTGACTGGTAGTATAGACCTGGTAGCATGTCCAAACATCTGCTCAGCTGGTGATGTTGTTAGTCCTGCTGTTTGAGTGTTGCAATATTCTAGAAGAGCCAGGTATGGATCTTCAACTCTTTTCATTAACTTCTTTATAATCTTCACTGCAGTTTCGGCTTTCCCGTTTGACTGCTGATGTCCAGGGGAGGAGGTCGTATGGTGAAAACCCCACTTTTTGCTGAAAGTAGCAAATTCTGCAGATGTGTATGTGGAGGGTTGAATACGAACTCAATATTCATGGACTGGTTTGGTAGTTGCTTCTGCAACTCCTTTGTTAATTCCGACATGGCGCCTACGAAATTCGTACCTTGGTCGCACCTGATTTGTCTTACAGATCCTCTTATGGCTATAAAGGACCGTAGAGCGTTAATGAAAGAATCAGTAGACATGTCATTTGAGAGCTCTAAATGAACTGCTCTTGAACTCATGCATGTGAATATAAGTCCATATTTTTTGACTTCCTTTCGAGCTTCCTTGGCGAAAAAGGGGCCAAAGCAGTCACAACCACAGAAAGAGAATGGAGGTGACTCATCAGTCCTATCTGTTGGCAGAGGTGCCATTTGTTGCACTTGAGGTCTTTCTCTTGTTCTGCGACAACTCACACAGTGGTATATGTATGAAGCTACAAGCCGGGTAGCATCAAAGATCCAGTAGCCTGCAGACCTAAGTTTAGCAAGTGTCATGTTTTTGCCTTGATGGGCAGTTAGCTCATGGTGATGCCCTATAAGAAGTTGTGTTACATGACTTGTTTTGGGAAGCAGTAGCGGGTGCTTTTCTACAAAGCTTTGGGTGTTGCATTGTCCCAGTCTCCCTCCTACTCTAAGTAAACCCTCTTTGATTATGAAAGGATCTAGCCTGAACAGTGGACTGCCTTTGGCTACTTCAGACTGATTTTTAAGGCTTTTGATTTCTTCAGCAAAATGCTCACGCTGACATGTCAAAGTAATTGCACCCTCCGCATCTTTAATAGCTGACACAGAATCAGGCTTACGCTTTTTGATGCTAGGTGCAATGGATTGCACCTTAGCTATCACCTTGACTGCTTTTCTCCACTTGGAGAACTTCGCGACCTACTGTGACATATCACTTTTATTTTGAGTAGTGTTATGACTAACACTAATCTTGACTTCGGGATCATCATCAGTGACAGGAAATGTGTCAGTTTGTGTAAGTGTCAGTGGAGTCTGCCACAAAAAGTCTGGTCCACTGAACCAAGTTGACTCGCATAACTTTTTGGAGTTAAACCTCTTGATGCATAGTCTGCTGAATTTTCTGCAGAGGGAACGTAATTCCACTGGCTTGGAGACGAGGCATCATGAATTTTTCAACTTGATTTGAGACAAAGACGTGAAAGCGTCGTTCAGTGTTCGTTATGTACCCCAAAACTACTTTGGAATCTGTCCAGTAGTAATGTTGCACATCGTCAAATGGCAATTGTTTGTGGATTAACTGACTTATTTTTGCTGAAAGACAAGCAGTTTGCAGTTCAAGACGAGGTATGCTGGTTGCTGACGCAGGGGCTACTCTAGCTTTAGCTATTACTAGTGAAACATGAATATTACCCTTGCCGTTTACAAGGCGTAGGTAGGTGCATTGGCCATAGGCATATGAGCTGGCGTCAGAGAAATGATGCAATTCTGCCTTGGTGACTGATCCAAATCCTTTAGGTTTGTAACACCGTTTTATTGTAATTGTGTTGAGCATAATTAGATTGTTTTTCCACTCACTCATTCTAACTTTCCTGGAGTTCTGGCCCTATGGGATCATCCCAGTCTTTCTTTGATTTACAGATAGATTTGAGAATGAGTTTTCTTTACAAAATAAAAGAAGCAAATGAACCCTAGAGGATTGTAAAGAGAAGCTTCAGTGAATAGGATACCTCTTCTGGTATTCACACTAGCTATATCACCAACCTTAAATTAGAAACCATCATTTTCAACATCCCATTGTATGCCAAGGGCTCGCTCTGTAGGAAGAGCTTCTTTCCCTAAGTCAATGTCTATGACACTAGATGCTCGTTTCTGTTGAGCAATAGATTTCATGAAGTCTTTGTCATTGGACATAAATTTGTGCAAGAGGATGTTGCCACTTTCACACAGTTTTGTTGTGTGATTGATGAGAAGTCTGGCGTCTTCTGTGGTACTGACACTAGTCAGTCCATCATCAACATAGAAATTATCTTTTACAAAAGAGACAGCTTCACTATCAGCTGGTTCTCCCTTACAATATTGATCTGCAAGATATCGAAGACCATATGTAGCACAAGCAGGTGAAGACCGGGCTCCAAATAGATGAACCTTCATACGATATGGAACTATATTACCGAGACCGTCAAACCACAAAAACCTCAGGTAATTTTGAAAGGGTGGTAACACCCGAAACTGATGGAACATGCGTTCTATGTCGCATATGATCGCAACATAATCCCGGCGAAATTGCATCAGGATGCCTATCAGACTATTGATATGATCGGGGTCTTGTAGGAGATAGTCATTGAGACTACAGTTATCTACTTTGGAGCTGTCATCAAAAACTACCCGAATTTTATTGGGGTTCTTTGGATGGTACACTCCAAAATGTGGAATGTACCAGCTTTGTGGGTTGTTGAGTTCTTTTAGAGGAACTTGTTCAGCCTCATCATTTTCTATGATCTTGTTCATGAATGTTTCATACTGCTTTTTGTAATGTTCATCCTTGGCAAATCTTTTGAGCAGCAAATTCAGGCGATGCTTTGCTGATGGTAAGGTGTTTGGAGAGCTTGGTGTGCTCTTTAGTGGCAGAGGCATTGCTACGTAACCTTGTGAATCCCTGTGTACTTTATTTCATGATCTAAAGAAATTGTTGATCTTCGACTGACAAACCAGTTTCTGTGGTTTTGGTGTCAGTGAAGTCTGTGCTCATGACCTGAAGAATTTCCGGTTTTGATATCTGTTTCTATGTTGCTTTAAGTGTCCTTCTTGACCAAGAAGGACACCATGTTTCTGGTTTCATTGTAAGGAGATGTTATCTCTTTGGTTACTACCTTATGACATATGCTTCTGTCATTCATTTGGTTCCTAGAGTTAAGGTTTCCCATAACTACTCAGCCTAGTTCTGTTTTTATAGCAAATGGTTCTGTGTCATTACCTATGACATTTTCACTTGACCTAAATGCTAGAAGGCAATCATAACCAATAAGTAGACCTACTGGTGTATTAACATTATGATCTGCACCCATTTCTGCTACTACTCGCCGCAGATGTGGCCAAGCATTGACAGATATCCTGGTTGGAATATGCTCTTTAATTGCATGTATGTCATTTTTTGCATAAGCTGGAGGAAGTTTGATTATTCGTTTTTAGTCTTGACCTCTTACTCTAAGTCCAGTAATCTTTTGATAGTTGAACTTGAAGATGTCATTGATGGGCACGAGTCACTGATCCATCAAACTGACGGAGTTCAGATTGACTACCAACCAATGTCGGTTTACCAAGATCACAGTAGTACCGGTAGTTCAATATGTTGCACGAGGCTCCAGTGTCTAGCTGAAACGTGATATCTTTATGACTGTCACCAGCACATGTTTTTATAATGGACATCGGTTTCTTATTCTTTCTCACTACCTGCCAGTAGAGAAGAGATTCATCGGATTCATCGCTTTTCTTTTCCGCTACTGCATTCACTTGCTTCTTTGATCTACAGAGGGCCTTGTAGTGATTGTACTTTTTGCAGGTATGACATTGCTGCCCGTATGCAGGACACTGTTTCGGTGGATGTGGTTGGCCGCAATTTCCACATGATCTTTTTGTTTTCCTTAGTGGGCGAGTGGACCTTGTTGATTCATTTTGGTCATGCTGCGATGCATGACTTTTGCTGATCTTCCTTCTTGGGTTAACAACTTTCACTGTTTCTTCACCTTGAAGTACTGCCATGTCTCTTTGTGAGCTCTCAGCATTGCGACATTTCTTAATCACTTGCTCTAGACTCAGACCGCCATCATCCCCAGCATCATCAAATAGTTTTCGTCGAAGATGACCATCATTAATGCCTAGAAAAAGGACCTGTAACATAAAATCCTCGTACATTGTATCTAGCTGACATTTCCGAGCAATATTATGGAGAGCGGTCACATACTCATCTGCAGTCATGGTATTCTGTTTTGTAGACAATAGTTGATGTCTTTTCACCAGTTGTTTGTTCCTCGGTTGCAAAAGGCATCAAACTTCTCCACATCTGCATATCTTTCGATTTTCCTTCTGTGAATGTGAATGACTTAAATATGTCTACTCCTTTTGGTCCAATACATCTTAGCAAGATCGCCACCTTGATTTTGTCATCGGACACTGACTTCTCAGCAGCTGTGAGAAACAGTTCAAATTCTTCTTTGAATCTTGTCCATTGGTTGGACAGATCGGATCCATCTTGGATAGGGTTTGGTTCTAAAAATTCTACACTCATACTGGTGCAGTTCTATGGTTAGTTGCTGGTCAAAGTCTTAGTCTCACTATCTGAGTCGGGCAGAGTAGATTGTTCTTCAGGACAATTGTTATCAGACAGCTGGACAATTGTCTTTTATTTCCTCACTTGGGGCACCATGATTGTGATTGTTAGTAGAGCTTGTGTGTTTGTATGTTTGCTGTTAGTTGGTGAAGAATCAACTTGAGATTTGTAAGTTTAGTACTTTAATTTAAGATCCACTCGACTCACAACAACTACAAAACAGAAATGACAATAACTGAAGACAACTGATAAAACAATATAACATGCATGCAACAAGCATAACACAAAAACCATGTCTGTTAGTTTTAATATGATATAAACGCTGTACCTGGTATATTATGTATTGTTGATTGTCGTAGGTCATCGATAACATAAACCTAGAGGGCTGGCCACAGGTCTGCCAACCCAAAAGTGGGGCAATACTTGAGATTTAGTTTTGGGTCAATTGATGTATCAATGATAGTATATATAAAATTGCAGAAATTGGGGCAAAAATCTCATGCATTTTTCACGCATTTTAAGTTTTTCTTTGGGGTGCTTGCGTGAGTCTCACGCATGCGTGAGTCTCATGCATGCGTGAGAGTTGGCAGCTATGACTGGCCAGCTAAAAAAGTACTAAGTTCGTGAGCAATATAAGTCATCTAGTTCCTTTATTTATGTCTACGCGGGTACTATCTAGCAGTACTGTTGTTTAGGTATATTTCATCTAAAATCCTGATTGGTGGATTACATCTATTTGTGTTAAAAGGAGATAGCCTCGTTATTTAGTGTTCACACGATATCCGGTTGTATAATAATAATGTAACATCCTCCTTTCTCCATAAAATATACAGAAGATAGAAGAGCTAGCTTAAATGAATAACGAATACGATTGACCCATAACCTGGTTTGATAGTAGAGAAACCCTTTCCGTGATAAGTATGTAGGTGCCACAAGTGAGTACGAAAGCAAACGAGCTGATGTGATTAATAGGTTGGAAGTAAGTGATATACGGTAAATATGTACAGTTGGGAGGGCCCGGCCCTAGTTCGTTTGGAATCCATCAAATCGCTTAGGTAGAATTCCTCTGGTCTCACGAAGGCTCCTTCTGGCTGGAGTTGGAGGTGAGCTTCGTGGCATAACACCTTTGTCCTGATCAAGATCCTCTTCTATGGGTGATGTGTTCACTGGTCCAGCTTGACCACGATCCAGTTTAAGATGGACACGATTTCTTCTTACCAAGGAGGTACCATTATCTATGATGTACGACTTTGGCTGTTGATGGTGTGCGATCACTTGTCTGGATGTCCATTCAGTTTCCTTGCCAGTCCTGACTAGCACATCATCTCCAATGGAGAGAGGTTCCAGGGTCCTGAAGCATTTGTCATGTCTGTCCTTCTGTTCATCCTGATGAGTTTGCAAAGCGTTTAGAGCATTGGGTGTTGAGGGAGCTAAGGTCCCCGAAGTGCTGGAAAGTGAGCTGCGCATATTCCTGTTGAAAAGCATCTCAGCTGGGCAGAAAGCCAGTCCAGATACGGGTGTTTGTCTGTAAGCTAGGAGAGCAGCATATATGTTACAGCCAGAATCACCAGTTTTTTTTTTCGTGAATTGTTTTATGTTCTGTACAAATCTTTCAGCCACACCATTGAACTTGGCATAGTGTGGACTGGAGGTAGTGATATTAAATCCCCACTCGCTGGTAAAGTTCCTCATGGCATAGCTGCTGAAAGGCATATTGTCTGCAATGACCTCTACGGGGAAACCATGAACAGCAAAAATAGGCTGTAGTGCTGCAACCACATCTTCACCTTGTGACTGATCAGACGAATGTATGGATAGTGAGAGTGAAAATTGACTACAATGAAATAGCTTTTGTTCTGGAAGTCCATGATATCCATGCCAACCTTATTTTACGGTAGTTCTGGGACAGCGGGAGATATCAGCGGTTCTTTATGTTGCTTATTAGCATTTCGTTGGCAGATTGAGCATCGCGCTACCGTTTCCTTTATTTCAGCAGCCATGCGAGGCCAGTATAGACTTTGATGAGCTCTGTCGATGCACTTGTGTGTTCCAAGATGTCCTTGGTGAATCTTAGAGAGATACTCAGATCTCAAAGTCTCGGAAATAACTAGTTGCTCCCCTATATATACAAACCCATCTTTAATGTAGAGCTGATTTTTAACACTCCAGTAGGGTTGCAAGATTACTGGGGATGCTGTTTTGTTGCCCCAAGCCCATCCTTTGAAAATGGCACTCCTCAGCTCCTGCATGACTAGGTCCATCCCATAGGCCATGGTCAGTCGATTTTTTGCCTCATATTGTATCTGAATTGTGTGAACCATCACTACCTCTTCTTCTAGTTCTCCATCTTCATTAGGTAGGTAGACGCGAGACATGGTGTCGGTTAGGTAAAGGAATTTTCCAGGAATATAAATGACGCCCCGAATGTCATATTTGATGAGGCTTAGCAACAGCCTCTGAAGTTTTTATGTAAGTCCTTCTTGATGATGCTGACTAGCGGATTGTGATCTGTTTTTACATCAATGCGATGGCCATAGACATAGCTGTGGAATCTCTCAAAACCAAACACAACCGCTAACAATTCTTTATCTATTTGCGACCAGTTCTGCTCTGTCTCAGTTAGGGCTCTTGAAGCATAGGCAATTGAATGATTGTCTTGTAGTAGGACAGCACCAAGCCCGGATTGTGATGAGTCTACTTGTAGCGTCGTGAGCTTCTGTACATCGAAGTACTGTAGCACTGGAGCTTTGCTTAGAAGTTCTTTGATTGTTTCCATGGCCAGGTCCTGTTCCCCGCTCCGAGTTCACAGAGTGTCTGCCTTTAGCAATGTTCAGAGAGGTTCAATAACTTTTGAGATGTTGGATATGAACCCCTTAAGGTAGTTGAGTAAGCCTAACAGTCGTTGTATGCCCTTTTTGTCTGTTGGCTTCGGCATGCTAGTTATAGCCTCAACTTCTCCGGGTCAGCCTGGAGCTCTTCTGCCGAGACGATGTGTCCGAAGTACCTCATTTAACTCTGATTCAGCTGGATCTTATCTATGTTAAACTTTACATTGTGCTCTCTGGCACGCATCAGCAGCTTCTTGAGGTTGTCATCATGTTCATCCTGGTCCTTGCTCGTGCTTGATCGTGTATTCTTTCATCCAGTTACCCTCACCGTCTTCGTCCTCAACAGCACCTACAAATAACTGATTCATGTTAGCCACATTCTCACCTGTGGAGTCGGATGTGTTTATGGCACTAACCTTCTTGCTTTTGCAGGCCTTGGCAAAATGGTTTAGCTTTTTGCATTTCCTACATTCTTTCCCATAGGCAGGGCATTTCTCCCTCATATGCTCATAAGAGCAGAATATGCATTTGAATTTCCTGGGTGCAGGAATAGGTTGAGAATCAGATTTGGGACGAACTGAGGCAACTACACTGATCGATTTCTTATCGTTTAAGGTTTACAGCTGCATTTTAGTGACTTCAGCCACTCGTATTAAGTTGATTGCTCGATCGAGAATTATCTCAAGATCCTGCAGAAGTTTTTCCTTCAATTTCTGATCAGAGGTGCCGAAAGCACATCTACAGAGCATCATCATGTCCTTCATGTCACCGAACTCGCACTTGGTTGCTTGTGTTCTCAGTCTTTTGACAAACATGTCAACATGTCAACCACTTGACTGTGTAAGGGACCAAAATGAGTACCATTCGTATAACCTATTCCTTCTGGGATTAAAGTATAGCTCAAAACTTTACTAGTACATCTGTTAATCTGTTGGCACTCTTCGCAGGTTCAGCAGTAAGGTCAAACCCAAATTGATCAAGTACTTCTACGGCATTGTCACCAATGCAATGTCTTAAAATTGCTATTTGTCGTATCCAGATTTGTGGATTGCCTGCTGGCCAGGTACCATCATCATCTGCTGGATCAGCAATTGAGTTTATAGCCACCAAGAAATTTTTTAAGTTTCTCTTCCATCTCCTACAATTCTCAACCAAGTTGCTCTCCAGGGACAGAGCAGCAGGGGGTGACCCAAGGAATCCATCACTCACAAAGCAATGGACACAATATCCAGTCATGGGACAACCACAACACAGTATAGTTACTAACAGTAAATACAACACTCAGGCGTCGTAGGTTCTTTACCATTCATGTAGAGTGTATGTTGTAGAAGTACTCAGTCAGATTCAGAACTCCTTCACACTCCAGAATGGTTTAGCTGCCACCATGTTAGTTTTAGTATGATATAAACGCTGTACCTGGTATATTATGTATTGTTGATTGTCATAGGTCGCCGGTAACATAAACTTAGAGGGCTGGCCAGCCAGAAAAAGTACTAAGTTTGTGAGCAATATGAGTCATCTAGTTCCTTTATTTATGTTCACGCGGCTACTCTCTAGTAGTACTGTTGTTTAGGTACAGTTCGTCTACGATCTTGATTGGTGGATTACATCTATTTTTATTATAAGGAGATAGCCTTGTTATTTAGTGTTCATACGATATCCGGTTGTTGAATAATAATGTAACAATGTCTTTATTGTTGAGTTATTGCTCGATGATGCTATGTTGTTGTTTGATTGATTTTCAATTGTCGGATTAATTATGTGAACTAACAAATAACATTGCTCGTTGTTCTATTATTCGTAACGAAGATAGTGAGCATATTTATAGAATATCCGGTTACAAAAACAAACATAGGCTATAATCTGTAATCAAAATAACAGCAAGTATCACATGTCTATGCTACGCACAGAACATAAATATAAAATTAACAAATAAGTATTTATTGTCTTCTCTTAGTTGCTACTGGGATGGGCAGACAACTCGAATTTAGGATGGCACATTCAACACCTCTCCATCCTAAATCGGTGTATACTTTCACAATGTTTTTGTGCACCCAATGGCTTTGCCAAAATATCTGCTAGGTTGTCATTAAAGCACACATATTCATATCCTCATTCGGTCTGCTCCTTGACGAAATGGTATCTAATGTTTACATGCTTCGAACATTTAGGTTGAGCTTTTGTCTGTGATGTAGGTGCGCTCGCACCTTGATTGTCAATACATATAATGTTAGGTGTGTGCTGAGGTACTCCTCTAGACATCACAAACTGTTTTAGGTAAAGCATTTCCTTTGCTGCCTTTGCTAAAGCCATGTACTCAGCTTCGCAGGTGGACAGAGCAACAGTTGGTTGCTTCTTGGTGTTCCAGCTTACTGGGCCTGCCCCACTACCGACAGTAAATAGGTATCCAGTAGTAGAACGTCTGTCATCAGGACTGTTTGCCCAATCCGCATCGGCATGTCCTATCAACACGCTGCATTCGCTTTTCACAAATTTTAGGCTATATGATTGTGTTCCTTTCAAATATCTAAAAACACGTTTGAGTGCAGCTATTTGTGACTCATCGTAGTTGCTGAGGAATTGTGAAAGCTTTGAAGTGATTCAGCTGATATCTGGTCTAGTCCTTGTCATCAGGTATATTAGGCTTCCTACTGCTTCCCTATATAGGTACGATGCATTTGTGTCTTCTTTAGGTTTAAGTAATGATAGCCCTCGTACAGCGTGTTTGCTGACTGGATTGCAATCTGACATGTTGAACTTACTAAGCATGTTTTTTGACATAGCGTTCCTGGCTCATTATAAATCGGTCATCGGTTTTCATAAAGTCGATGCCTAGAAACCACCTGAGTTCCCCTCGATCATCCATTCTGAAGGTTTTAGTTTGTGTCTGTTTAACCTTCTGTATGGTTTTGAGCTTTCTACCTGCAATGAGTATATCGTCTACCTAGAATAGTAGTATAACGTACTCATCATTTCCAAATGTTTTAATGTATGTACATGGATCTATTACGCTATAAGTAAATCCTTTAGTGAGAAGATATTTTGTTAAAGTGTTGTTCCAATTGCGTCCACTTTGTTTTAGCCCATAGAGTGACTTCTTTAATAAACATTAGAATTGATTGTCATTGTGGCTGGGCACCTCATATCCTGAAGGCTGTTGAACATATATCTCCTTGGCTTTAGAGGGGCGTTGAGATATGCACCTTTAATTTCCATTTGGTGAACGTATAAGTGCTCATTCACTGCTTTTTGTAATAAAGCTCAAATTGATGTGAATCTGGCTTTGGTTGGGAATGTTTCATCATAATCGAGTCCTTGCTTTTGTGAGTAGCCACAAGCAACGTAGCTTGCCTTGTATTTGATATCGTTCACGTCTTCTCCTTGTTTTAGGGTGTAAACCCATTTGCCTTTTGTTTGAGAATGGCTAGGTGGGAGTTGTACTATTTCTCATGTTTTCATCGAGAATAGATAACTCCATATTCATTGCTACTCTCCACATTGCAGCTTCAGGTGAATTCACTGCTTCTTCGAGTGTAGTCGGTATGTGTGTGGTGGCAAAATATGCATAATGTGTAGTCTTTGTATATGATAAGTAATAGTTTTTCTCAAGATATGGTGGAATGTTAGTTAGTCCCCACGGTCATGTTATGGTAGGTTGTTGAGTTTCATTAGACTCTATTTTTTGTGGATCTGCAATTTGGGCATCTAACTGTGTGTGTTCTGCAGTCTGCTCCTGACTTTGGTATGTTGGCATTATGTAATAATCATCTGTATTTGTTTGGTGCACCGTTACATTCCTGGTTGTGATTACTCTGTTATATGCGGTGTTTAACACAAAGTAACCTTTCCTTTTACTTAATACCTAGGTATGTGCTGCTGTATCCACGTGCACTAAGCTCCGTCTGCTTGTTTTTCACAAAATACGTGCATGGTGAACCAAAAGCATACAGATGTCTCATATCTGGTTGATGACCTGTGAATAGCGCAAATGCAGTAGAGTTAAACCGTCTTTGGTAGCTCCAATTTCTGAGGTAAGCAGAATATTTAACTGCATATGGCCATAGGTTCTTTGGCAGGTTAGTGTCTGAAATTAGGCATCTAGCCATATCTAGCAGGCTTCTCCACTCTCTCTCTCTCTCTTAACCTTTCCATTTTTATAGCTAGAGTAGGGGTGGTTGTAGTGTTTGATGCTATGGTCTAGAAGTATGGATTGAAACGCGCTAGACATGTATTTACCACCATCACTGTGTAGTCCGCTTATTGTTCCTATGAGTGCTCTATCTGCAAGAAAACATTTTAAGCCCTATACGGCATTACTTTTAGATCGTAGGCAATAGATGAACATCATACTTCAGTACTCATTGATAAAACTAATCACATACCTGTGTCCAGCTTGTGATGTAGGATCGATAGGTCCACAGAGATTTCTGTGTATTCTTTGAAATGGTTTTGTAGCTTTAATGGGTTGTTCATTGTTGCTCTTTAGTAATTTAGTCATTTTTTTTTTTGAAGGTTGTGCAGTCTGTCGCTAGTTTGTGATATTGCCATCCCTTTTGTTACTGATCGTAACTGTAATACATATTCGTGGTTCATATGCCCTAGAGTTTTACGCCAGTCAGTTAGTGTACATGTTACATTAACCTGATTTTTATTATCATTGGCATGTGTAGGTAGATAGTACAGCTGACCTTGCTTCTGTAGTATGAATTGTGTACAGTTAGTGGTTACAAACTTCACTGTCTGTTGTTCAAATGTGACAGTAGCTCCTTTGTCGACTGCAGCTCGCACTGAAAACAAACTGGTAGGGAAGGATGGGGCAAACAATGCATCACTCAATATTATTTCTTTTACTGACCCATCTGTCTCATGTAGTGAATACATTGCTCTTTCTCGACCTTGTATCATATTTTTTATTTTTTCCCATCAGCCATTCACTATGTGACTTTTCGCTCCGCAATCAACTATCAGACTCTTTTTATCAATGTTGTGTTCATCTGTAGTTAGCATAAATACGTAGGAATAATCTTCCGGTGTTTCAAATCTAGCGGCCTTTGTAGTGGTAGTCTGGTTTGTGAAGTTTTGTTTGTTGTCCTTCTTTTTCTTAAAGCATACCGATCCTGTATGTCCCTGGTTATTACAATATGTACACTTATATTTATGTCTATCACGGCATTGATGAGATGCGTGATTCTCTTTGCCACAGGCTGTACATTGCTGCTGTTGTTGTTGCCTAGTGTTACTATTATTCTGTTGTTGGTTGTTGTCGTAAGGTTATGTCCTGGCCTTTGCAGCCATAGCACCAGCTGATTGTGTAACTCGTACAGCCTCTGTGTTTGCGTAGTTCACAATGGCTGCTTTGAATTCTGCCAATGTGTTACAGCTATCTAGCTGAATGTGAACAACAACAAAAGATTTTGTAGGATTCCGGCAGACCTTTCAGCAGCTTAGCTATGACTAGGTTATCGTTGATGTTTTCTTCTGTAGCTCTGAGGCCAGTGCTGGCCTTTTCAGCTCTAATGGCATAATCAACAATGCCTTCATTCTCCATCAGATTAATAGTAGTAAGCTGTTTATATAATGTTAACATCTATGGTTTCTCAGTTGACATGTATGACATGTAGCTCTGAGTATTTATAGTGCATTTCTTCTGTCACTTGATGCATCATTCATAATCAACTGTAATTATCTTTCATCCAGTACCTGTGCTAACTCAGCATAGAAACGTGTATTTTTCTCATCAAAATCTTCATCATCATCTACCTCATCATCATCTATTTCATCCTCTTTTGACAAGATGGCTTTTCGCAATTCTTTGCCATGGGTATACAAATAACTCGAAAACCTAGTTTCCCATATAGTATCACAGATACTGTATGCAGATCTGTGCTCAGATACAATATCTGAGCACCTAGTTTCTCGTTGTGCTCATATTTCATACAATCAGGGATGAGGTGAACTGAACTCCAAGTGAACAGCAGCAGAGTGATATTCTGGTAGTGCTGCTAATGATTGCATAATAAAACTAGCACATTAGTAGTGATTGCATAAAGCTAGCACACGAGTACCTAATGACCATGCAACAAAATCAGTGTTCTACGACTAGTCGTAACATATCCAACAATCATATCAGCTTCAAACCTGGCAACATCTCTGGCAACAGCTTTAACCACCATCCACATATTGATTTGAAATGCCACTTCTTTCTACAGCATTGATATCTAGCTGGCCAGGTTTCGTGTCTATGATTGTCGAAGCTGCAGTTGTCGTATTTCGTTCAGACTCGTCAAATATTTGATCTACACTGGTTTCTGTAGTGTAGGCCTCATATTTCATTAGCTATAGAGAACATTACATATGTCTGATCTCATGCAGAATACCAAAACACTAAAAATAGGGTGTAATTAACTGAACTTTTTACGCGCTAGAATGTCTGCTAAGATATCCTGAGTCTTTACCTTTTTAGATCGTATCGTATCAACATCTGGCTGCATCACATCCTCCCTTCTTTCCTTCAAAGCTCTTTCTTATTTCAGTCTTTTCTAATGTCTTTCTTTATTATTCTCCTTTTCCTTTTTATATATTTTTGTGTAACTCAAGATAGTTATTTGAAGTACTATTATGCTCTAATGTTAAACAAAATCAGGTTCTTGGTGTTTTTTTCAATTCTAAAGTTGGGAGGTTGCGTGCCTTTTTGGTAGTCTCTTTCGTCGTTCCTTGTTATTGAATTGTTTACAGACAGCTTTAGTTGCTTGGTCATCTTCTGGGTCTAAGATGTTTTCTTGTCCTGATAAGCCTTTTGTCTGTCTTAACCCAATAGCTATCTGGCTTCTCTGCTTTGCATGTAATTTTTTTTCCTTCATCTTCATGGCGTACTTTGATCCAAACTAATTTACCCTCTTTCAATGCACTAGCCTCTTTAGCTCCTTTGCTCTGTCACAATTCTCTTTCTGTGTAATCTCCAAAATTTAGTTTATTCTCCTAAACTTTTTGGTATCCATTTCATGGCAGTGTTGAATTGGTAGTCGTCTTTCAGAAAAACTGACCCAAGAACAGTTCATCAGATCTGCAATTACTTTCCTGTGGTGTAGGCCTGTATGCTAACAGGCACCGTTTTTATCTCTTCCCTTATTCCATAGACCCTACACTGTTCCAATATATCTCTCTTCAAACCATTTGCCTCATAATGATGTGGGCTGTTTGTAACATAAATTATGTTACATTCTTCAATCAGCTTCCACCATTCTAATGAAACGTAACATGGACCATAGTCAGTGTGAATTTTCAAAGCTTTAAATTTTGCAATAAAGCCTCTGAACTTCTTCACTAACTCTCCACTTGTTTGTCCTGTTTTATTTTCAGTACTTCTATTCACCTAGAATAATAGTCATCAAACAGAGCACAATTCTGTCCCTCAAAATCGAATAGATCTGAAGCAAGGTAAGTTCAGGACCTATCTGGTAATTCAATTTGTTGAAGGAAAAAACTTTGCGTTGTTCTGAATTTGGTATATTCAGGTCATTATTTCTCCATATTGGTAATTTTTTCCTTATGGTTGGCTACCAGACTAAATATTGACATTTCCTATATGTCTTCACCATACTTTTGGTGGCCTGCTTGTAGTCGATTCAACATTTTTCTCCTCATAGCTTTCGGGATGAACAATCTAGAATTCGTCATGACCAAACCATCTTTTTTGCTCAGTAGATCAGCATTTCCGGTTATCTTTTCTAACTCCCACTCACTTGTTTTGGTCAACTCTTTTTATAGCTTTCACTGTTCCATGTCCACTTTTCCCTGCTGTCTAATCTTTTCCAATAATGTATCGCTCCCTGCCAGAAATAAGGTTTGTAAATGCATCTCCACTCTATTTTAGCTTTTGTAAAGTAAGAGGCTGCGATAACAGGTCTGCTATGAACATCGTGCTATCAAGGGTATAAAATATATTGTAGCTGTATCTCATCAGTCTCATCTTGAACTTCGGCATTCTGATTGGGAGCTCAAAAAATCTTTACTCCCAACAATGAAATAAGAGGTTTATGGTCTGTTTCGATTTCAAATTGTCAGCCTACTAGACAAAAATTGAACTGTTTGCACGCATGTGTGACAGAAAGTACTCATTTTTAAATTTACCGTAACGATTTTCTGCATTTGTGAGCTTGCGAAATACATAGGCTACAGGTTTTCACTGAATCCCCTCAGTTCTGTAGCTGCACTGCTCTTAAGGTGTGGCAACTGACCATCAGCTGTCACTCTACGTCTCTCATTAATATTGATATACTGTCAAAACTTTGTTGGTGTATGTCACCCACACCCACGCTTGACCTTTGTTGTCAAGTTCTTTTAACGATGTTGCTGCTTCAAACAGAAGTGGGCTAGATTTGCTCAAGTAATCGACCATAGCCAAGAATCTCTGTAGTTCTTTTTGACAAGTAGGAGCTGGTATTTCTTTCATTGTTCTCTCTTTCTCATGAGCTATTCTGATACCCATCTGATGTAACACGTGTCCAAGAAACTTTATTTCCTGAACTCCATGAAAACATTTGTCTCTGTTGGGTGTCAAACCAGCCTTCTTTAATCTTTGTAATACTTTAGCTAATTTTGGAACTTGGATTTCTTGTTCGTTTTTCTCTATAACCAAAATGCCATCCATCACATGCACTACACCAGGTAAGCCTTTCAAGATCTGGTTCATTTGCCTCTAAAAAAATTCAGAAGCTACTGACATTCCAAAGGGCGTCTTTTTATATTAATATTTTCCAAATGATGTAATAAATGCTGGAAATTTCCTAGAATAGTATGCCAAAACTACGAGTTGGCAGCCATCTTTTTGAAGAATCTGCTCCTTTCTAACGAAAGGAAGTGTGTTTTCTGAATGTGGCGAAGGATGTTTCTCTCAAAGTTCTCTTATTCAGTTAGGTTAAATCTACACGAATTCTCACTTTTCCATTTTTGGGTGCAACCACCATACCTGAACACTAGGTAGGGGGTTTCTCCATTGTCTCATTTCAGTGACACTTAGGTTTGCCTTCTTCTCCAATTCATCTTAAATCGCTCAAGTTAATGAAAAATTGCCTCAAGACTTTTAAGCACAATGGAATAGCATTATTCTCTATATTGATCTTGAATACATCAGGTAATACACCAAGTTTTTGAAATAACTTTAGATATTTCTCTATTTTCTTGCTTATGCTTTTCACTGTTTTCAGTAGTTCGAAGTCTCTAATCTCAGGCTTGTCCAATAGATTATTTTGGACATTGTTCAGCACATATGCTTTGCCTCGAATCATTTGTCCCCACAGTAGTAACAGCATATTTTTTGTATTTTATAGCCAAGAAATTGCCATCCACTCTTTTAGATTTTCTTTTTAGTAGCGGTCAATTCTAAACCAAGATTGCATGTTGTTTTTACAGTAATTACTGTCACATCAGCTGCTGTATCAACTATGAACTTTATAGTTCTTTCAGATTTCAGGTTTATTTTGAATTCTTGTAGTTTGCTTTTTCCTAGTCATAAAGATTATCTATCTCAATCGCTCCATGACTGTCACTGCGATGGCTTTCATTGTCATTTTCTCTCTTTTGCTTAATCGTTGTAGATAGTCTTTGGCCAAGTGAGTCATCTTCCCGCAAACATAGCATTCTTGTAATATGTCGGTTTTTATTTTCTTTTCTCCAATTTGTTGCAAATTTTGTAGTCATGTGCAACTCTTTCACATGTCCAACAGCCTTTACTTCTGTCTTTTTCTTGATTTCCTATAATGTCTATAACTGAATTCTTTACTATTTTTTTCGTCTCGATCTATACTCCTTTCCTCTCTAATATTTTTACTCTTTTATTGATCCCCAACTAAATTGACTATCGACACAGGGTCTGCATTAGTCTTTTTGAGAATAGAAGAGGCTGCTTGAGCTGTTTCATATCTGCCACACAATGCTTTTAGTTTTTATAAACACAAATGCTGTTTAAAACTGTGGTGCAGCCAGATGTTGATACGATACTGTACGATCTAAAAGGGTGAAAGCTTTCAGATTATTTCAGCAGGTGTTCTGGTGAATACAAAGTTTACTTGGTTATGCCTATTTTGGTTGTTCTGGTATTCTGCAGTAAATCAAACATATGTTATGTAAACTGCTTTAGCCCAGATTGTGAAAAATTCAACTGATGCTTTTACTTGTTTTGTATTGATAAGCATCGTAAAAACTACAATAAAATGCTTATTATGTGAGATACTAAGTTCTATAGAATAATGAAAGGCTATAATTGATATGCATACATAATATAGTATAAAATTACTAACAATGTTGTTTGTAGTTTGACAAGCAATACATGAAACATAGCAATGAATAATACTGAATAATAAACAGAATAAAAACAATACCTTGTTTGACTCTCTGGGAAAAAGTTATATAATATGAATGAATGTCTTCTTGTAGTTGCCTCTGAATTAATGCGAGTAAATGTGTAGCTGTTTGATTATGTAAGGCATATAATCAACAAGAGCTAGGTATAATAGTGTAATATATAAAAGTTTGTTGTAGAGATATGTAAATCCTACATGGTACCAGCTCTCCTGTTGCCTAAAGAATGAATGAACAACCAGTGTGAATACCTGTTGGGTTAGTGGTATCATAGGCTATCATAGAGCAATAAACAGCTATGGGGTCACCAAAGCTTATGACAAAAACAGTTAATTACAAAATGATTGCGTGCCAGGTCAGAGCAGTGAAAGTATAGCCTATTGAACCTTACACTCCTACCTGACATTCCTCTAATTTCACATTTTTTAGCCATGTCCTACTAACACCACCAATTTCGACACTGGTCTGATCAAGTATTGCCTGTGAATACTATTCTTTAGATATTGATTGTTACCAACAAGAAGTCTGACTAACCGTACTTGATCATCATGGGAATTGAAGCGTTTGACAACGCGTGCCATTTTCCAAGCATTTCGTGGGGTATCATCATCACACATAATAACTATGTTCTCTACTTGTACCTGTGTTTTCTTGCAGGTCCACTTTTGGCGTTATTGCAAAACCTAATAGATAGTTTTTCTGCCAGCGTTGCCAAAACTCATTGACTATTTGCTGAACAGCTCGCCAGTGTCTATGAGAGTAAACATCAGCCTCTGAAAATGTGCTTGGCGGGGTAAGAACAACATCTGACTTCATGGTGAGAGGCATATTTGGTGACAATAGGAGACCATCTTCTGTGACTGTAGTTAATGGCCTGCTATTTATGATAGCCATAATTTCATAGAATTTAGTTCTGAGTACAGATGTTGATAGCCTTTCACTATATCTGAACCCAAGTCCCTTTAGGATATTTCTAATTGAATGTATTTGGTGCTCCCATACTCCTCCCATGTTGCTAAAGTGCGAGGGGATTGAATTTCATATCTATTTTCATGACATTTTTTACGTCAGCTTGCAGCTGTTTAGATGAACCAAAAAAATTGGTGCTTTGATCAGACTGTATGCTGCTTATTGGACCCTTTTGGACCTACAGCATTTATGAAACTGTCAGTTGACATATCATCCAGCAGTTCAATGTGCACTGTTTTTGAAGCCATGCAGGTGACAATCAATTCACAACACTTTTGTTCCCTTTTTGCCCATCCTTGGCAATGAATGGTCCAAGGCAGTCCAGGCCACATTGTGTAAAAGGAGGAGACTCGTTCACCCGGACAGAAAGCAATGTTGCCATTTGAGGGATATGTGAACGTTCCCGTATTTTCTTGCATACGACACAGTCACGAATTCTAGATGAAGTGCTAGATTTCCCACCAAGAATTCAAAAGCCATTTGTATGAAGCCGGGCTAAAGTGTGCTCTGCACCTAGGTGAGCTGTGTCATGGTGAAAGTTATTTATCATCAATCGAGTTAGGTGACTCTTTTTTTGGTAATAGAAGAGGATGCTTTTCCTCAAAGGTTAGTAACTCACTAGACTGCAACCTTCCTCCTACCCTAAGGAAACCATGCTCATCAAGAAAGTTCCAGTCTGGCAATTTAGCTGTTTGCATTTACAGATTTTGAGCTTTTCAACTTGTGGACTTCTTCTGTAAAGTGTTCTAGTTGAATAGTTTTGATCATTGCATTAATTGCCTGTTGTTTGCAATATGTTTGGCTATAAGCTTTGTAGTGAGGGGAAAAACTTGGAATCCTAGAAATTACAGCCACTGCTCTGTTTAGCTTGGAGAAGATGGATATGCGCTCATCAATAGAAGCGCAGCTGCTCTGAATTGCTAATGACACCTCGACTTCTGCATCACTAGCTGAGATCTGAAACCTAGGCTGTGAAGGAATAGTTGCAGGCTCATTTTAAAGGAAGTTTGGTTCTGTAAACCATTGGCAAGTAGGAGATAGAAGTTGTTTGGGAGACAAACCTCTTGAGGCATGATCGGTTGGGTTTAGATCTGTTGGAACATGAAACCACTTGTTTGGATCACTACCATCATGGATCTGATCGATTCTGTTAGCTACATAAGTGTGGTATCTAGCTTCGGTATTCTTGATGTAGCCTAGAACCACCTCAGAGTCTGTGTAATAAAACTTGTCAGCATTATGCAGTTGCAATTCCTTTTCTACTTTCTGGCAGAGCTCAACAGCGTCACGTGCGGCTTTGAAGCTCTCGTCGTGGCACTGTTATAGATTGAACAGGTGTGACTCGAGCCTTGCTTCTGACTTGCGTGGTGTGGACCTGATTGGCTGAATTGACCAGTTTGAAATATGTGCATTGACCATATCCTTTGGTACTTGCATCGCCGAACGTATGAAGTTCTGATTTGACTGGTTTACCAAAAAAAGCTGGCTTGTAACATCTGGGTATAGATACTTGGTCAATATATTCAAGATTCTTTTTCCAGGCTGTCCATTGACTAATAATTAAGGAATGTAGTGGGTCGTCCAAATCCAGTTTTTCATGACATATATCCTAAAGAATAGCCTTGCCTTGAAAAATAACTGGTGAGAAGTCCAACTGGATTAAACACCGAAGCAACATTTGACAAAACATCCCTTCTAGTGTTTAGTTTGTTAGCCATGTTAACTTGGTATTTGAAGCAGTCTTGGTTTGAGACCCACAACATACCCAAAGTTCTTTCTGTAGGTAGAACATCAGAAATGAGATTGAGTTCTTGGAGAGAGCAGGCATGTTCAGATTTGGGAAAGGCTCCTACCACTTTTTCGCGATTGGATAAGACTTTGTGTAGGTGAACACTACCTTTTTGACAGATTTCCATGGCTTCATTCAAAATGTTGACTGCTCAGAGTTTTCAACACTAAGAAGCCCATCATCTACATAAACATTTTGTTCAACAAAGGTGCGTGCCTGTTTACTGACGACAGAACTTGTATCACTCATATGCTTGGTAATAAAACGCAAACCATATGATTCGCATGCGGGCGATGATCTTGCCCCAAATAGGTGTACATTCATACGGTATATGGTTGGTTTTCCTTTTTGGTCAAACCATAAAAACCTGAGATAGTCTCTATCCTTCTTTGCTACGCTGAATTGGTAGAACATACGTTCAATATCACATGTGACACCAACTTGTGTTTGATGAAAGCGAAGAAGGATGCCTATGAGACTGTTCATTAAGTCAGGTTCCTGCATGAGGTAGTCATTGATGCATCTACCATCTGTTTTGGCATTTCCATAAAAAAATACTCGAATTTTGTCTGGTTTCTTTGGATGCCAAACCTCAAAATGAGGTATATACCAGGAGTCTTTTTTGCTATGCTCCTCCGTTGGCACTTATTCTGCTTTACATTTTGTGATTAGGTCATTCATGAATGCATGGTATTGCTCAAAAAGATTTGGGTCTTTCTCAAGCCTTTTTTTGAGATTTTTGAAACGAGCCTCTGCTGTTTTGAAGCTACCATTAGAAGTTGGCCTCTGTTTGAGCGGCAACGGCATTGTGACATGGTTTTTTAATACCACAGTTTTGTTGCTCATTAGTTCAAGAAGGGTTTTATCTTGTATAGACAGTGCATCTTTAATAGTAGCAAAATCTTTGAAGTCTTGGCTTAGCATGTCTATCAATTTGTTTATTTGTTTGCTTGTTTCAGGTCGGCAAATGAAAGTTGTTTCAGTTTGTCATCTATGGGCTCTATGATAGTTTTGTTCACAATGGTGCAGTTGGAAATGTCTCTAGAGGACAATTCCAGACTGCCCATCCCAGATCACTGTGTAGGCCAAAAGGATCATCATCCTGATTGCTTTCCACTCTGACTTCTTTAGGTTTGAAGGCTACTGGACAGTAACCTCTTATGAGTAGACCGACCTCAATGTCTGGTTCATTAGTCATCTTATCTGCAATGTCTTGCAGATGACCCCAATGAGCTACTGCATCAGCTTTTAGTATAGATTCATATTTAGCAGATATCTGTTCGGTAGTGTATACAATAGGAAGATTAACATCTTTTGCGCAGTTATATTCTCTGACAATGAGGTCACTTGTAGACATTGTGTCTAGTTGAAAGTGTTTGTTAGACATTGTTTCTATAGGCAGTTTAATAGGTTTTTTGTCACCTGAGGGTTGATCGGCTATAGTGCCTCTTATGTAGCAAGAATCGCTACCTGAGTCTAAGTTAGCGTATGTGAGCACCTTTTTGTTTGGCTCCTTTACAGAAGAGACCCAAACCGGAACTGTCATTGACATAAGCACTTTGGTTCTTTTAGTGGAAGCTTGGTTGCATACAGTTTTCTTTGCATCTGTGGCAAGTTTTGTGGTTTTAGTATCCTCAGGAGTCTTACTGCTAAAATTTACTTGAGTAGCATGGTGATTTTTTGGCTTCATACTTTACATTTTGTATGGTTGGATGTGCTGCCTTGCATGTAACACAAGTAGATTTTGATTGACATTGTTGGTATCTATTGCCTTTTCTAAGCATGCAAAGCACAAAGAGTTATCTGTTATGAACTTTTGGATTTCTTGCTCGGAGAGTTTTTATAGATGAAAACAATTTGCTGTTTCATTTTTCCATCGTTCTTTTCTTGGAAGTTTGCAAAATAAACACCGGATTTCATGATTTCCCTGTACTGGCTTATTCCTAACAACATTTTCAGGTTCACTTTGAGACTTAGTTTCTGCTTTCAAAGAAACATGTGCTGATCTTCTCTTCAAGCTGTTTAATTTGTTTTTTGCTTGCTTGTGAGTTATTTCACGCAAAGTGCTACCAGAAACCTTTGCTTCGTGAGCAATGAACTTGGCATAACTGTGGAAATCAAGAAATACATCTGACTTTTCCACCTGATTTGTGGCATACCTGATCTATCTGTCATGCAGTGGTTCTAGTGGAACATGTATGAGTTTCTTGTTTTGTCTCTTTTTATTAAGTACTTGAAGGCCTGGAATTGCTACCATTGCTGTTGCACATTGATTGAGAAAATAACTGTACATTTTCAATGTTGAATGATCTATGATTTTTGGCCACTGTACCAACCTATCAAAGAAAGTTTCCTCAATCAGTTCATGAGAACCAAATTTTTCTTCAAGTACATCTAGTGCCACTTGGTATGCATTTGGGCTTTTGTAAACTGAAATACCCCTTTATACATTCAATAGCATCTTCACTTTTATACTGACGAAGTAGATGAAGCTTTTGAAGAGGAGTGAATGGGCAAGTTCCAATAAAGCCATGGAATGCCATCTTCCAGTCTGTGTACTTTAGTGGATCTCCATTGAACACAACTGGATCCGAGATATTGTTCCTGTTCATGACTAGGGCTGTAGCCATAGATTTACCCACAGTTTTAGCAACGGTCTCAGATACATCTTGTACCACGCTTACGGGGCCAGCTGATAATACACTCTTGGTCTCTTCATCTATATAAATTGTGTAATCATTTCTTTTGCCAGAATTCTGAAATATGTTGGGGGATGGTCATAACAATGAGGACCTTAACTCATCATCATGGTTTCTCTCTGATGCAACTTCATAGGCTTGCTGTTTTGCCCTGTTGGCCTCTACTTCACCACAAAGTTTGATTTCGGTAATATGTCACCTTTTAGCCAAGACCTGCTCATGCTGCTTGAGCTGAAGCAATTCCAGCTCCTCCTCAACACGCTTGGTGTCAAGCTCTGCTTGAAGTTTTGCCTCTGTTGTGGCAACTTTAGTGGCTGCTTCTGTAGCCTTAGCTCTAAAATATGAGGTCTGAGACTTGCCAGACTGAACACTACTTGTAGTCATGTATGACTGTGATTTTTATGTGAGTTTCAATGAAATTGCCTATTGCTTGTGAGTTATTTGATTGAGCCTTTGAACTAAATTTATTGGGTTGTGACCTAAGGCTTGTCTGCAATTTTGGTGAGTTACTTTTAGATGCAATATGCTGTACTAAGCTAATATCGTCTTCATTCATGGTGTGAGTCATTGGTAGTGTCTCATGGTCAGGTACAGATTGCCTGCTCTGTGAGTCAGATTTGTATAATCCCGATGACCTTTCGCTACGAACTCTTTCACTAACCGAACTCGTACCCAGAGCAGTCATACCGCTTTGTACCAGTTCAGTTTGACCGGGATTGAGAGTTAGACGTGGTGAATGTGACTGTAGTGATTGCCTTTGCCCTGTTACCTCTACAATGGGGAAGAGAATAGCTGCTGGACCTATTGGCTGACACACTAAGTCTCTGCTTCGCCTGTCTTAAAATATTTGCTTTATCTGCCTCTGCGATCCATTTGTTTCACCAACTTTGAAATCTTTTCATCAGATAACCCAATCTGCATAGATTTTTCAAAATATTCAACAGCTTCACTTAAACTAGGTGAAATGATGAGCTGTTGGTATAGCTGCTCATTGCGGGAAGTTTGTGTATCACTACTGCTCAATTCATGCTTGACTAACAAATGAAACTGACTTTGAATTTCAATGACAATTTCGGCTTCCTTAATAAGCACCAGTGCTTGCAATCTCCGTGATGTGAGTGCGCGCGTGCCAGTGTGCTTTGCTGAACTGGCCTTGTTAGTAAGTATGTTGTAAGGTAATTATTAAAACTGTAGTACATAAAACACAATAATAATGCTGCTGCCAATGTGTGGCTGAGGCAAGAAACTAGATTTCTCTGTAGAGGGGAAAAACTCCACGCAGCATACCCCCACCGCTCCCACAAGGCAGCAATCATAAAAATAAACTGATATGTAATATGGTTGGTTATGCATACACAGTGAAGAAATTAACACACTGCGCAATAAGGATATTGGGATTGATCAAAGCGATGCCTGGTATCTACACAAGTCTGCTATGATATCATTGACCCTCGTTCCAACAATTTTGAACCAAATCAAATGTATATTAAAATAACTACTTCTAATTCTAAGTATACCAACTAATAACTAAACCTAAATGCTAATCGATTGTGATGAATAATAGTGTTTGTAGAGAAAGAGTTAATTTGTGTAGTATTTTTTACTACAACAGTATGTGTGAGCAGTTAAGTTGAAATTGAAGACTATAACTTCTAATAAAACAAACACTATCTCTTCTTGTAGCAGATGATGAAAATTTGTAGAAAGAGAAGCCTAGGTAGTAAATGTTCAGATACTCTGACTTAGCTCTGACCAGTTCTCCTGTTGCCTAAAGAATGAATCAGCAATCAGTGTGAATATCTGTTGGGTTAGTGGTATCATAGGCCATCATAGAGCAATAAACACCTATGGGGTGACCAAAACTGATGACAAAAAATAGTTAATTACAAAATGATTGCTGCCAGGTCAGAGCAGTGAGAGTATAGCCTAGTGAACCTTACATGTAACATTCTGTATATCATATGTAATATGAGGCCTACACTATATGGTGTCAGGAGTTTTGTAAAAGATAAAATTGAACTCAGCGAGTTGAAAAATAAAGGGTAGAAACTGTAAAAGAAATCCCAATTGATACGACTGTAATTGATACAATTGTAACTTACCTCAGACTGGTTGTAATTGTAACTGACTTCTGACTGGTTTAGTGACGTCTTTCCGTGGAGTTATCACCGAAGGTTCTACTGTAAGAACCTGAGCTCTCAGACTGACTGGCTAACTACTATTGTGTTGAGAGAAAAGTGCACTGATCACTGTAGATTACTGCTGACTTTATTTCTTTATTATATGCTGACAAAACAACTGGTAGTAATCTAGCTTGACCGTGAGACCTGCCAAAAGTTTACACAAATGTACTGATATGTGAACAGATAATACTCACTAATAACGCCTGATAAACAAACATAACATATGATGTACAATCCATGTAGGAAATATTAATTGAGAGTGAGTGCATTGACACATTGCATAGCATGAATGAACACATGATAACTGGAATTGATATAAAACCACAATATAGTAGCATATTACATACGACAGAATTAACAACAAGAAAACATTACAATTATATTGAAATTTACCTTGTGATTCCAAAAACAACAGTGATTAGGTTTTGGAGTTGACACTCCCTGACTGACGACAAATACTGTGCTGACTGATAGCTTGACTATATAATGGATAGCACAAGCCTTTTAAAATTCTTCTAAGAAAAGCTTTGATATGTAGTGAGATGCGTGACTGCAAGAAAACATTTTGGTGCTGCTGTATTGGCATCCAAAGGCAAACTGAGTCATTTTAAAGTGGTATTTGGGTACAGGATAGAATATAACTGTTATTTTCATATTTTAATGACAAAAGCTGACAAGTAAACAGGTGTTGCTAACCGGATCCTCAATCACAAAGATAGACAGACTGCCTCCACTGGTGCAGCCAGCCACAGCCCGACCGCAACACATAGCTGACCTGACACTGGGTCACATCGCAAATAAAAACTCAACACTCCCACCTAAATTTTCATGAAATTTATTAACGTAACAATGTGTTCAGCATATATAACAAGTGTACAACGTAAGATAAAAGGGTTAAATGTACATATAACATGTGCATTGCTTATAAAATGAACATAGTGATAAGTTGCATGAAGTTGGTATATGCGTATATATGTGTACTACACTACTAAATACTAACTAACTACTTATACTTAGCCTTTTAATAACAGTACAATTTTCTGTATAGGGCGCTTGAGGACGGAGGGTGGAGCCAGTGGCTTTCCCTTGTTGTCCAGGTGACGATTCGCCATCCTTAAAGTCACATTTCTTACTTTGTCATCATCACTCTTGTGCACATCGTGCACATACGAGGCATGTTGCTGTCCTTGAGAACTACTAAATCACCAACTGCGATGTTTTGATTTTCGGTGTGCCACTTTGTCCGTTGGGTAATCTGACTTAAATATTCAGATTTCCAGGCTTGAAGAATTCATCGGCAATTTGTTGTGCCTTCTTCCATCTGGCTTTTCCATACACTTCACTGTCTGTAAACTTTCCTGGTGGAAGGGCCGAAGTCTGCCCTCTCTTCATGGTGAGAAGTCTATTTGGCGCTATAATCTCTTCGTCTAGGCTTCTAATATTGGTAGCTGTCGGTGGCTTATTATTCAGTGTGCTTGCCACTTCATAGAAAGCAGTTCTGAGTGTCTGTGAATCGATTCGTTCTTTGTAGTTGATGGCCATGCCATTGAGGACAGCCTTGGCCGAGCGTATGAGTTTCTCCCAGGCACCTCCCTGGTGACTTGCTTCAGGTGTGTTGTTTTTAAAGGTTATCCTATGGTCCAAAAGGTATTTCTGCATCTTGGGATCAGAGACCCTTTCTAATTCTTTGTCAAACAAGTTTTTTGCTCCAACAAAGTTGGTTGCATTATCACTGTAAAGTGCGATCACATGTCCTTTAATTGCTGTGAGACATCCCAATGCATTGATGAAGCTATCGGTTGACGGGTCGTCAAGCATTTCAATGTGTACAGCTCTACTGTACAGACACGTAAATATAAGTCCATAACGTTTTAGTGTGGATCGTCTCTCTCTAACATGGTAGGGTCCGAAGACATTCATACCAACACGTGAAAAGGGTGGTGTCCTTTGCACTCTTTCTGCTGACAGGTCTCCCATTAACTGTTCCTGCAGAGGTTTGCGTAGTTTCGAGCATGCAAAGCAGTCACTAATCGTAGACTTAACTGTTGAGGCGCCCCTGATTATCCAGTAACCAGCTTCTCGTGTTGCGGCTAGAGGGCTCCTGCGACCGAGGTGGTGTATTCTATGATGGTGGTGCCTTACTAATAGTTTTGCCAAATGACTGTACTTGGGTACGATCATGGGACACTTCTCATTGGTGGTGATGTCCGCTCTATGGAGTCTCCCACCAACACGGAGAATACTCTGTTTATCTAGGTAAGGATTCAGTTTGGCAATGGTGCTGTCCTTTGTGACAGATTTATTTTCTTTTAGAGTCTGAATTTCTTCTTGAAAACTCATTTCTTGTGTACGCTTAATAGCAAGTACTTCAGCCTCTTGCATGTCTTCGGCAGTCGCTGAAACACTTTTCCATGTCTTTTTCCTCACTGATTTTTGCAAGATAGCCAGGCTCTTCACCAGTTCATTGAAGGTGCTGTACTTAAGGAATTTGTGTGCAATGTTAGGAGCGGCAGCACTTGTTTTCAAAACCTTTACTGGTTTGACTTCAGGGTCATGCTCCTCTACTTTCCTAATGACATCGTTTGCCTCCTTGTAGGCTTTTACATCATGTTCTTTCAGGAAATCTGGTCCACTAAGCCAGCTTGAGTTTATCAGCTCATCAACTGATGCTCCTCTTGACGCCATATCAGCTGGATTGTCCTTGGATTTGACGTAATGCCATTGACTTGGGGTAGAGTTCTGGTGGATTTCATGTATCCTGTTAGCCACGTACATGTGGAATCTTTTAGATTCGTTAGCTATGTATCCTAGAACAATCTGTGAGTCACACCAGAAATACATTTCTTCAAAGCTTAACTTTAACTCTCTACTCACTAGTTTACTTATTCTTACGGCAATCACCGCAGCTTGGAGTTCTAATCTAGGGATGGTCACAGGCTTAAGTGGCGCCACTCGTGACTTTCCAAACAGTAGCATTGTATGCACTGTACCATCTTTGCCTACTTGACGTAGGTAGCAGCAGGCTCCATATCCCTTCAGACTAGCATCATTAAAGACATGAATCTGTGTGGTTTGTACGTCCATACCTGCTTTTTTCATGCATCTTTTTATGCTGATTTTATCTATCGTTTTGAGGTCTTCCAACCATCTCTCCCATTCTAGCTTCTCTTCTGTTGGGATTGGTGCATCCCAATCAAGTTCTGCTGCAGTGACTCTTTGTTGAATATACTTGCCTGTCAAAATAAATGGTCCCACAAAGCCTAAGGTATCGTAGACCTGAGCCACTATTGACAGTATTCCTCTTTTGTTAGCCGGTTTGGAGCCGATCTTCAATTTGAACTGGAAACTGTCCGTCTCCACATTCCACTGAATGCCCAGTGCCTTTTCATTAGGGAGTTCATCACAGCTGAGTCATTTTTTGAGTCGACTCTTTTTTCTCTGAGGGGTGTATAGAGCTCATCACATCCTCTATCATTTGAAATGATTTTATGCAGCCTCACATTACCATGAGAACATATTTCAGATGTGTCCTTTAGCAACTGGATGGGACCCTCGGCCGTGCTCACACTCGTGATGCCATCATCAACGTAAAAATCTTCACATAGAAACTTAGCTGCTTTTCTGAAAGATCCTTGTCTGCTGCTAATCGTCTCAATGCGAAAGTTGCCACTGCCAGAGAGGATGTTGCCCCAAATAGGTGCACAGTCATTTTGTATTGTCTCACTTGCCATGACTCAGGATCTAACCAGAGAAACTGCAGGTAGTGCCTCTGCGGCTCTGGCACATAAAAATTGTAGAACATTGATTGGATGTCACAGCAGATGGCCACCTTTTCTTTTCTAAATCAGGAGAATTTCCTCTAAGCTGTTCATAAGATCTGGGCCTTGTAAGAGCACATCGTTAAGTGAAATTCCCTCATATTTGGTGCTAGCATCGAACATGACTCTTATCTTCTTCGTCTTCTTGTTAAGGTGCATAAAACCGAAGTGTGGAATATACCACACTGTACCAGGTCTTGAGCAATCATTTGCTGGAACTTCTGTGTGTCCACTTGTTAGCAGTTTGTTCATGAACTTGTTGTACTCTTGCTGGTAATTCTTGTCAGTCTTCAGTCTCTTGAGTAGTTGCGCCAGCTTTCTCTCAGCTTGAGGTCTGTTTAGAGGGAACTCTATTTCTTCCTTTTTGAAGGGCAGTGGTAGCACATAGTTCCCATTTTTGTTCTGAAAGGTTCCTTTCTGGAGAGTTGCGAGGAACTTGAGGTCCTCTTGTGACATTCGCTCTTCCTCGCAATCTTTAAAGTCTCTTTCTATGAGCTGTATTATCTCTTGATCTTTCTTGGTTCGTGTCACTAAACTATGGAGGTTACTTTGGCTGTTTGTTCCCCACAAACTGTTCAACCAAGGATGGTTTTTATGGCGAATGGTTCTCTTTTGGCACCATTAATGTGGTTTATTGGAGCCAAGGCCTCGGCGCAGTTAGTTCCGAGTAGAAGTCCAAGTGAGATGTCCAGTGGTGGAGGAAGCTCTTTTCTAATTTTTTCCAGGTATGTTAGATGACTTGTGTTGTCTCTTGTAGGAATTTGATATCTCTCGCATGGGATATTGTCCTGCTCATAAGCTGATATAGTGGTTCCATCCTGACTGTACTAGTTTCTTATCCTTATACCTTGGTAGTGTCTTAGAACTTTATCTTTGGGTCCAATTATTGTCGAAACAGATACCTTGTCATTATGAAAAGACGGCTTCACCTTTGACGCGACCTACGATATAAAACACGTGTCAGACTGACTATCCAGAAGTGCGTAAGTTAGTGTCTTTTCCTGACTGTTTTCAGCTGAAACAAAGACTGGCATCACCATGCTCAGAGTTCTGGCTTTACTTTTTGTGTTCTTTACATCGACCTGTGTAGCTTCTCTTTTGCTGTTTGGTTTATCTTCTTGGACAGCGTTCTTGATGGTTGAGGGCTTTTCTGTATTGCTAGATTGCGTTTCCTTTTGCTTGGTTTCTCGCTTTGTGGCATCCCAATCCTTTTTTGTCTTGTGTAAGATTGTCGAGTGTGGCTTCTTGCACTTTTTGCAGGAAGTTTTGTTTTTAAAGTCTGACGTGCTGTGGCCCTCTAAGACACAACTGTAGCACAGCCTTTTCGATTTAATCCATTCTAATGAGTTGTTATATGCCATTTTTACCAAGTCATTGCAGTGTGCTGTTTGATGGTTTTCCAAGCCACAGTAAAGGCATGCAGTTTTCTTTGTTTTTTTCTGGGTGACTGTTAGTCTTAAGGCTTCTTACTGACTTAGGTTTTGTTCCATGGAAATTTTTCTTCTCTGTTGTTTGCTTTTCAATTTGTCTTTGACCATGCAGGACATTTGCTGCTTTTGCTTCCTTGGCAACGAATGTTGCAAATGTATAAAAATCAGGAAATTCATCATCTGTGTCCTCGTATTCTGATATCTTATATTTCCACTTAATTTGGAGCCAATCAGGCAGTTTTTCCATTAACATCATATTTTGGTCGGCATCGTCTAAGCTTCTCAGCTGGGGTACCGTTTTCATCGCACTTTTACAATGTGCTCAGAAGTCTGCGAAATCGCGCAAGCCTTGGCCATCTTTGGCTCGTATACTTGGCCATTCTGAAAGTTTCTTTCTGAATTGACGAGATAGATTTATTTTTTTGCCGTATCTTTGCTTTGAGTACCTTCTGGCAGCATCATAGCCATCTATACTCTGACTCATCAGGAAACCGCTGACACACTTCTTTGCTTCGCCATCTAAGTACTTCTTTAGCAGACAAAGTTTTCTGATACCGATTACGCCTTCAGCTTCAAAGAAGTCATCAAAATCTATTTCCCAGTCTGCAAAGGCAAGGACATCTCCGGAAAGTATTGAAGGTTCAATTACAGAACATTTTGTCTCTTTTATTGAGGCTGTTATAAAGTTTGCTAACTGAGCTACCATTCCTGCCTCTTGTTCTCTGTTAGATTGGTATAAATCTTGAGGTGGTGGGGAAAGCTTTGGTGCTGCGTTGTCTGTACCTACTGACTGTCTGTCACTCACTGCTGCTGCGCTGGTACCTGCTAACTGTCTGTCATTTGCTGCTACTGCACTGGTAGGTGCTGACTGCCTCTCGCTTACTGCTGCTGTGCCGGTACCTGTTGACTGTCTCTCATCTGCTGCTGTACTAGTAGCTGTTGGCTGATGAGGTGGATAGTGGGGAATGATTTCCATTTGCTCAAATAGACTTCTTGCCTCCATTTGTTTTCTTTTTCTCACTTGAAACTCTTCCATTTGACGTTCAAGCTCTCTCTTAGCTTCTCCTCTCTCTCTCTCTCCCTTTCTCTCTCTCTTCTTCCCTCTCTCTCCTCTCTCTCCCTCTCTCTCTCTTCTTCCCTCTCTTTCCTCTCTCTCTCTCCCCCTCTCTCTCTCCCTCTCTCTCTCCCTCTCTCTCTCCCTCTCTCTCTCTTCTTCCCTCTCTTTCCTCCCTCCCTCTTTCCCTCTCTCCCTCCCTCTTTCCCTCCCTCTCTCCCCCGCTCTCTCTTCCTCTCTCTCTTCCTCTCTCTCTCCCTCTCTCTCCCTTTTTCTCTCTCCCTCTCTCTCTTTCTCCCTCTCTCTCCCTGTCTCTTCTTCCCTCTCTCTCCCTCTCCTCTCTCTCCCTCTCTCTCTCCCTCTCTCTTCTTCCCTCTCTCTCCCTCTCTCTCTTTCTGCCTGGGCATCATCTTCTACTCGGTACAACTCATCAAGTCGTAGCTCAAATAGCTGCATGTTTCTATCAAGCTGTTGTTTGAAATCAGTATACATGATTTTGATTTGTTCATCAACTTTATTTTTTGACAATTCATTCAGCTCGTTATACATAACTAACATTTTGTTACCATCTGCTTCAAAGGTATCAAGATGGGCTTCCAAAACATCAATATCATTCATATCATTGTCACGAAGTGATTGCTCATATAAGCCAAGCTTCCTATTGACTAATCTACTAATTTTTGGGGTGAGCTCATTGACTGTTTGGTTTGCTTTTCACACCGCGCTCTCTATGCTTGCGATTTTTAACTACAGCAGTAGTGCTACTCATGCTCGCATATTCTTGCTCAGAGGTTTTTGTCACACCACTATTTTCTAGATCTAAATCATCATTGATGGGTTCATGTGATACAGTGTCATCGATATCAGACTGCTCAGTGAGTGATACAGGCTCTGCGGAACTGCTTCCAGCTTCTGCCATTGCCACCGGTGTAACCGAGTCACCGTTGCAACACTTGTACTCAAAATGAGAGAAACAATGGCGAAAAATGCTACTGGCTGACTAAGATATGACGTGCACGCCTAATTGGTGCAGTGTGTGACCAATTGATTGAGGCTTCTACTTTCTGACTCTTGGCAACTGACTTCTGACTGCTTATAATTGTAACTGACTTCGGACTGGTTGTAATTGTAACTGACTTCTGACTTGTTTAGTGACGTCTCTCCATGGAGTTATCACCGAAGGTTTCACTGTAAGAGCCGGAGCTCTCAGACTGACTGGCTAACCACTATTGTGTTGAGAGAAAAGTGCACTGATCACTGTAGATTACTGCTGACTTTGTTTCTTTATTATATGCTGACAATACAACGGGTAGTAATCTAGTAGATAGTAATATAGCTTGACCGTGAAACCTGTCAAAAGGTTACACAAATGTACTGATATGTGAACAGATAATACTCACTAATAACGCCTGATAAACAAACATAACATATGATGCGCAATACATGTAAGAAATATTAATAGAGAGTGAGTACATTGACACATTGCATAGCATGACTGAACACATGATAATAAAATTACAGAAACTGGAATTGATTTAAAACCACAACACAGTAGCATATTATATACGACAGAATTAACAACAAGAAAACATTACAACTATATTGAAATTTACCTTGTGATTCCAGAAACAACAGTGATTAGGTTTTGGAGTTGACACTCCCTGACTGATGACAAATACTGTGCTGACTGATAGCTTGACTATATAATGGATAGCACAAGCCTTTTAAAATTCTGCTAAAAAAAGCTTTGATATGTAGTGAGATGCCTGACTGCAAGAAAACATTTTGGTGCTGCTGTATTGGCATTCAAAGGCAAACTGAGTCATTTAAAAGTGGTAGTTGGGTACAGGATAGAATATAACTGTTATTTTCATATTTTTAATGACAAAAACTGACAAGTGAACAGGTGTTGCTAACCGAATCCTCAATCACAAAGGTAGGCAGACTGCCTCCACTGGTGCAGCCAGCCACAGCCCGCCCGCAACACATAGCTGACCTGACACTGGGTCACATAGCAAATAAAAACTCGACAATAATTAAAAATTTGTGAAGAAGGACATTTATTGCTTCGGTGATGAGAGAAATAACCTTTTGCTCTACCATGCCATCTGGTTGTGCCTTGGTTTTTGCTCTAATAGGTAAAGGACTGCTTCTGGGAGAGTAAATGCATGTAGTTTCAACAGCATTTTTTAGAGAAATTTTATAGGAGTAGCCTTTCAGCTTACCAAATCTAGTAAACAGCTTTGTGAATCTCGCTATCCAGTTTTTTAGCGCTGTCACTTCTTAAATTTGACAGGATACAAGGTTTTAGGTCAAACATGCTCTTCTGCTCAGTAGTGACATGTATTGATTGGCAATGACATATGCTGTCTTCATGTAGGTAGTCTTTACACTTTGTTATACTTGTTGCTTTAAAAATTCTTAGAAGATCAAGCTGCCGTTCACCTGGTCTTCTTAGAATGGTCTTAGCTGGCATGAGGATGATCTGCTTTAACCATCATTCTTTACTACTACTGATTACAGAGTTGTCTACTCCTGTGTCTAGCTGAAACTTGGTTTCACGACCGTTGACCTTCACATTGACTTTTCAGTCCTCTAATGAGCCAATGAGCAGCGCTCTAGTAAACATGAAATACTTTTTTGGTCACCTTGAGACTTGTCTGCTTTTGCACCATTTCGCATGTTTTTTTTGCATTTGCGGTAGATTGCCTCTTTGGCCAGGCACTCCTGCTAGAATTCTTTTAATAATGCATTAATTTTAATTAATTCAGTTAACCTTATTTAAACTTCCACTAAGAATCACAATAACAGACATAAACTAATTATATTTAAGTTAATGATGGCATTTTCGAAATTTTATGAAGAAAAATATAACATAAGATATTCTGAAAGAATTCAGAATGGGCAGTTAATTCATGATTAGTTTTTCATGCTTCAGCATAATGTTTGTAAGATTTACAATGGCAATCATCTTTATCATATTTTTCATCATTTGCTGTAGTTGACCATTTTAGTAAAATAAGGTGTTCGTTCCTATGAAAGAATATAATAATAATTAGAAAGTTTTTATGCTATCATGTATTCTCTAGCCAGGATTTGGCAAGTGCACATTTTTATTTCCTGCAAGAATATGATAGAGTGCCTTCTGAGCGAAGAACAGTTTGCTACTGTCCACACTAAACAGTTTCCAGATAATATGATTAAATGAATTAATTTAATGTCTGTAAAATCAATAATATGATAGGCGTGTTGTTTTTGCGAAATTTAATGTGTTTTGTGTTAGAAGTGTGTGGATTATTTTGAGAGATAGAAATAACGTCCGTGTGTAGAAGCGTCAAGCTTAGCACTACCGGAAACTCCAGTGTGCGTGATTTAATTCGTAATTAGTAGTTTACAGATAAATGATAAAAAATGCTTAATAATGCTTAATCTTAATGCTTTAATCGTTTCTCTTCCCATGCTAAATGTTAGAGCGGATCTTTAGTTGGTTCTGGCAGCACTGATCTCGTCGATCGTCCCATGAGTTGCTGTTTCGGACTCGTGTGTGCTGCCTCTTTAGGGGTGTTTCTGTATTTGAGCAGTGCAAGCTCGGGTTCAGAGCATCTGCGTAAGATTTGCTTTGCTATCTTCACTGCAGACCCAGCCTTGCCATTAGACTGTGCGTAGTGCGGTGAGCTGGTGATGTGGGTGAAATCCCAATTCTGGCTGAACGTCACAAACTGGTGCGATGTAAACTGCAGTCCATTGTCAGTCATGACTAGCTTGGGTGTTCTCAGTCGGCCAAAGCATTTCTCTAGTGCGTTTATGACCAATAGTGTTGACTGATTGACAAGCTGCTCATACTCAAGATAGTCGGTTCTGTAGTCAACAATGACTAGATGGTGGCTTTCTTGAGCTTTAAACAAATCCACTCCCACTTTGGTCTAGGGCCTTTTGGGTACATCATGACTCTGAAGTGTCTCTCTTTTTTAGGCAGGTGTGTCTCGCTGACATTCAGGGCAGCTGATGATGTGTCCCGTGATGTCAGTTGTCATTTTGTTTCAAAACACTGTGCGGCGAGCTCGACGGAGAGTTGAGTTAACACCGTTATGAACCGTGTGCAATAGCCTCAGAAGTTCTCTCTGCATACTTTTGGGAATAATAACTTTCAAGCCCTTTTAAATCACGCCTTTTTCAATAGCAAGCTCGTCTCTAAAGTGTGTGTACTCTCTGTAAGCTTGGGAAGGTGCTCCACTTCAACAAGTGTAGATGAGGCAAGCCAAATTTCGTGGTTTGGGATCTTTGGCTGTGGCAGTTGGAATCTCTTCTGTCAGGCAGCTCTGCAGCGGCACATCCTGCGTGTCTTCGCTGCATGAAAACAGGTGCTCCGGCGGCTGTTGGTACCCAGGCAAGTCGAAGTAGGAGTCACGGGAAAGTAAATCTGCAGTGTGCTGTCCTGAGCCCTTCTGCCAGATAACTTTTATGTTTGGGTACCTCTGTAGGTGTAGTAGCATTGCTTGTAGCATTCGAGCGACCTTTTGGATTGACTTCTTAAAGATAGCTACGAGCGGTTTGTGGTCGGTGTGAATCGTCACATCTCAGTGTCCAAATATGAACTGGTCAAAGCGCTCGGCTGCAAATACAATAGCTAGACACTCTAGTTCCAAAGGTGCGTAGTTCTGTTCACAGGATGTGAGGCTCCTGGATGCGTAGGCTACAGGTTTGCCTCTTTGCAGCAAAGCTGTACCAATGCCTGCCGTCGAGGCATCGGTTTGGACCAGTTGGACGGTTAGGTTTTGCCGTTTCCAAGTACCGCTAACTAGGTCCACCCTCGGGGAGTGCATCTGCTCTGGTCATACAAGGTAAGGGTCGTCTTAGTAGATGTCAGTTCTGGGCGTTTTAGCCTGTCATAGTCTCGTGTGTTAAGAGTGTTGCAAGTTGCAGTCATGTCTAGCTGAAACTCTATCTCTCGTTCCTGGTCACCTTTAGCTAGCACTGTTGCGGTAGCAAGCAATTTTCAGTCTCTTACTTCCGTGTTTATGTAGTTAACATGCTCTGTGTTCCCCTCGTCATCACTTGATGAGTAGTTCCAACAGACTTGATTTGCAGTTTCCATGGCTTTTGGTCTGCGTTTGGCCCTGCACACAGCCGCAAAGCGGTTAAACTTGTTGCAATTTTTACATTGGCGCCCATATGCTGGGCAGTTGGAAGCCCATACAAGGGAGCTGGTGTTTTCCACAGTTTCTGCAAGTCAGGGCTGAGTTAGTTTGGGTTTTAGGACCAGTTGGTCTCACAGAATTCTTGTACGGGACTTTGTGGTTGATTGCACTGGCTTCCTCATCTCTGGTCTGTCCAGTAATAGTTTGGTAGTCTTTGGTGATAATCTCTTCTTGTCTACATAATTTGATTGCTCTGGCTAGGTCGATGTCAGATTGCTCAAACAGTTTCTTGCAAGTTCTGTCTTCATCTATTCCAAAGATTAGGGCCTGTAGTACTATTCTGTCATACATGGTGTCAAATTCACACAAACTAGCAATGCTGTGTAGGTCTTTAATGAATTCATCGATGGTTCTGTTCATCTGTTTACGCGTGAGTAGTGCGTGTGTTTTGGCTATCACATTGACACGCGGTTTGCAGTATCTGTCAAACTGTTCAATTATTTTGTCATAGTCAACCTTGTCTGTGTCAGCAGTCCAGGTAAAGGTGTCATATATTTGTATTTCTCGTCTGCCTGTTGTTCTCAGTAGTAGGGCAGCTTTAACTTAGCCTCTGCCTTTTCTTTGGATGTAGCTACTAAGGATAATTTAAAGTCTATTTTAAATGTTTTCCATTGAACATGTAAATCAAGGCCATCGGTGATTGGTTTGGGTGCTAAGAACTGCCTTCAATTGATTTATTTCTATTAGTTCCTCACTCGGGGCGCCATGTTTCGTGCTAAGTGTGTAGATTATTTTGAGAGATAGAAATAAACATCCATATGTAGAAGCGTCAAGCTTAGCACTACCGAAAACTCCAGCGTGTGTGATTTAATTCGTAATTAGTAGTTTACAGGTAAATGATAAAAAACAATAGAATGAGTGACATTATTGCCGAGCAGTTACACAAACAACATAGTAAGTATTGCATATGAGTAATATACTAGTGAGTATGATTAAGTATGGTTGTAACCAGATGCACTCAACAAAATGTAGGCAAATACATATACATTTGTCACCACAACTACTGGTGGGTATTCTAAGTCTCATTTCAATTAAGTTTTTGAGAAATAGCGTGGAGTTGCTTGCTCATAAAATGGGAATGACTCTTCATGTCATTGCTAGGTTTATTAAAAGTTGAATGAAAAATGTTAAGATTACATCTATGTAAACCAATATGATCATGTTTCTTTTTGCGGACCAAACCACTCACGATGCAAACTCCAAGCTTTTACTTAAAGGAGGTCATTTTTTCATCAAAGCATAGACATGGTGTATGCTTTGCCGATTAGGATGTCAATGCGGATGATTAGTCAATAAATGAATGCAAAACAAAAATGTTTCTGTCGGCTGCAATTCTAATACATTTCTACCAATTAGTTGCCATGCTACATGTTTTGGTTCTCTCTTTGTGGAGTTCGCAAACACTGAAAAAGTGTGCCGAATGCACATATTCCGAATTAACTTTTGAGCGACATTGCGACACTGTTGAGTCCATTTCATTTCATTTAGGAATGATTATGAAAGCCTAGTTATGCATTCTCTGCTTTCATCAATAAGGATTTGGACCGGACAATTTTCAGATGATCTAGTCTAAAAGGTAAGTGAATTTAACATGGTTATATAGCTTTGCAGCTGCTTTTGGCCGATTTTTCGTAAATATTGCGAATCTTTCCCTCTATTTTTGCGACTTGAAAATGTTGATAAAACGTGGTATCTGGTTAAAATTATATAAAAATATTATTCAAACTCTAATCTGTAATGTTATTTGCTACTGTGTATGCAATAATATTTGAACTTGAACTATTTGAAGTGTTTCACTGACTTTCTAGCGACAGCTCAAAGTTGAGCATGTTTTCCTTGGGCAGCTTACACTTCCAGTTAGACTTACACTTGTTGGTTGGTCTGCATTTATGAACATATACAGAGAAGCATGCATCTGGCTGGGGACTAGTGTGCATAATTTCTAGCACTTTTATATATAATCAATAAAACCAATCTTCAACTGTATTGTTTACTGATTTATAACTTGTAGAAAAGTTGTTTTCAATTACTTATTTAGTTGTTTATTATTAGATGTTTAATTAGGTAAACATATTTTTTCAATATACCACTAGTATCTCTGATATACAGGTATTTTTGTTCAATATACCAGTCTATTTATTCAATATACAGAAATTATCGATCAATATGTTTTCTTACGAATGTTTCTAGATCTTCGGCAGAGGTCCTGCTAGTTCTTAAGTCCTTCCGGGAATATTAACCATCCCTTTCCAATCTTCATCTGCAGATTCCATTACTCAATTACAGCAATGATTCGGGCATGTAGCCACAGACGGGTTGCCTATCGTGTGTCATCAGCATGGAATTCCTTGCCAATTTGCCTAAGGAAAATCAGTAGTCATGATGGTTTTAGAGCTGCTTTAAAGCAGTACTTGCTGGACTCTCTTGGATAGATTTGCTCCTCATCATAGAAATAATCAATAACGGTCTCAGACTAATAGTAGTTCCTTGTTTAACGCGATTTTGATACTTCAAAGTACATGTACCTATTTAAAAACAGTTTAAATTTACAATAGTAGATGAACTTTGAAAGCAACACCATAGAAATAATTACTGTCTCAGGCTAATAGTAGTTCCTTGTTTAACGCGGTCTTATTATGTACTTTGAAGAACGTGCACATAAAAATAGTTTGCAAATTTTGGGCTAAAGGTTACGTTTAGCGAGCAAACTTTTAAGCGCTGCATTTGGGCTAATTGCAGCGTGTAAATGACTTGCTCTGCCACAAAAGTGTTGGGACACTAATATTGACCAGTTCAGCAGTGCAGAAGAAGAGTTGAGGCCAGAGGATATTGTGGAAGGTATTGGACAACTAAAAGATGTTCGTTCCATCGAAAGGAACAATCAGATTGTAGCTATCCGAGCAAACAATGAAAATATTTTTGTACTAAAAATGATAATTTTTGTTTCTGCATGTAATATAAGTATAGTCCTTTTATGTCACTTGTTCATGAGTATATATTTGTATCATTTAATAGATTATCATTATATAACTTATAAATATGCAGATTTATAGCATGTCAGTTAATAAAATCCTTGTGGCTATCATAACACGGCTTATAATGGATCGATGCTCATATCTCGACATCTATTGCACATAAAAAGCTAGTTTTGGAAGTTTTTTAGCTCAAATTTGCAACATTGTTAAATATAAATATAAAATAAAAATATGTTTTCAAATTTAAAAGAAAAAAAAATTGAAAATGTCAACAAATTGCAAAGGAAGTACACAGGCTATAATATGATCGCAAATCAATTATCAATAGATATCAATTGGTAGATATTTCTCAGTTTTTCTATGCACATTTAATAAGAGATCTTTGACAAGTTGGAAGTAATTTAGCACATTTATTGCATCCAAAAGGGATAATATCACTCCCCCAAAAAAAGAAAGCAAAGTAAAGGCGACATTCGCTTCGCCCGTAATAGGGCTAAATTTATCTTCAGAAAATTCTGACAAGCCCTTTGAAAACTACACCGCCAGCCTCTATTTAAATGCCGCCTCCAAATGACCACCACTATCGAGGAAGGGTTGAAGAATAGAGCGTCATGGCGTTCAATTAGAGGTCTTACGATATGCTGTTTTGATAAATTTCATATTTTAAGTTCAAACCTGCCACATTCTACATAATGTTTACATCAAATTATCATTAAATTGTGTATATCATGTTTATAACACCCATATGTATACTAATAAAGTGTGTATTGTATCTATCTCGCATGTATCATACAATTGAAGCATGTATATTATATCTACAGTATGTAAATGCATTCTGAAGAAGTCTTTGTTGTATCTATAACTTTCTTATCTAAAATTCAATCTCGTCACATTCTACACTACATTATGATTACGTCAAATTTTAACCATCTGTGGATGCAAACTCAGATACCGTCTGAAAGAGAAAGTTATCAGTTTTCATCAAAAAGATGAACTGTCAGGGACGATCTAGCCAGACAAACTAATGAAGATCAATAAAAAAAAGTTATTAGATGCTACACTATTGTGTATTTTATTTAACACTGTGTACATACTTCTATAATATTCAAACTTACTTTAAGTTAACTTAACTTAAGGTTCGTGAATAGAAGTTGTCGAGTACAGGATCCAGTCACATGAAGTCCGTTGGTACAAGAGATTCTTACACGCAGCCGTGGAAGTTTACAGGTGGCATAAAAACAAACTTGACCTTGACTTAACCCAGTGGTTCCCAACTACCTTGGAGTCATGGACTCCCTGAGCTCCTTATCTAAAAGTCATGGACCCCTTTATAAACATCATAATATATGGTGCTTATAACAATGCATTGTAAATTGGCGTACATTATAAATTAGAATAATATAAGAGTCAGTAGATTTGACATGTTTCTATTTATATAAAGCAATGCTATACTAAATTGCTTTGACTTTTAATTTCCAGTAGTCAGTTTGCTAATGGGATAGATTGTACTTCTTGTTTTTCACCAAATTCTCAATCTTTGTGGAATTGGTTGACAAAGCGCATCGCATGTCATCTTCAAGTCCCAGTTGGTTTCATTATTTCGATTTGAGAACAACCATGGAGGAGAAAGCGGACTCGCATAAGTATGTAGACACAAATGGGAGCAGAGTTCGAAAGGTGTGTTTGACTGTCTGTGGATATTAATACCTTTTTCTTCCATAATTCAAGTTTGCATAGGAATGCTTTCAAGGCAATTGTGAACTTGACTATGTATGTATTTCTGCCTTGTGTCTGGCAATTAGGTTTGTTAATTTGGTCAAATATGTCCGCCAAGTAGGCCAGATTAAGCAGACAAACTTCATCCTTTAGCCATGTTTCGAATTCTGCTTTGTTGTCCTGTTCACAAAAGATCTTAATTTCTTCTCGTAGTTTGAATGTCCTTGCAGTTATGTTTCCTTTAGAAAGTCAATGAACGTTTGTGTGATATAACAGAACTTGATGCTCTGCTTACATATCTTTGCATAGTTCTTTAAACAATCTAGAATTCAGGGACCCGTCTTTGATATTGTTTACTATGCGAATTACCTGATTGAGGATTGCTGAGAATTATTCAGGAAGGATTTTAGCAGCCAAAGCTTGTCTGTGTATCATACAATGTATGACTTTGACATTTGGAACTAGTTGTTTCACTTTTGCTTGAAAGCCAGAGCCAGAGTTTCCCCATGACAGCTTTTCAGTCTCAAAGAATTGTGAAACATTGTCAAGAATGTCAGAGGCTCGTGTAGTTGTTTTGAGTGCACTGCAGAAAAGGAACTCCTCTTTGATGTTTCCATTGTTGACATATCTAACAAAGGTCAACAACTGAGCACACGATTCCACATCTGTTGATTCATCAAGTTGAATAGAAAACAACCCAAAAGGTGCATTTCAAATTTCCTCTACTAACTGTTTCTTGATGTTTTTTACTCATTTCAGTTATTCGCGTTTGAATAATGTTATTTGACAATAATATCACAGATCTCTTTCTTTCGGCCACTTTACCAAGCATGAGCTCCACCATCTGCTGAGCACAGGGCTTAATTAGCTGCTCCCCAATTGTATAAGGTTTTTTGTGTTTTGCAATTTTTAATGCAACTGCATATGATGCTTCAACCAACTTATAATGGGCTACCTGAAAAGCTTCAGAAGAAAGTCTCATCTTTTTCAAGGATGTTTCCGTCGTTCAATAAATGTCCTGTCATGATTCACTAAATCAGGGTGATGGGAACTTAGATGTAATTTTAGCTTAGCAGGCTTCATGGAATCGTTAGTCATCACCTTATGACAGATCACACAATGAGGTTTCTCTTCTTTATCTTTTGTTGTTAAACAGGTGAGCCCATGGTCTAAATATGATTTGTCATATTTTCTTTTCTTGCTGGCCATGCTAAAAATGTTTTAAAATCATAGCAACATAGAACAGCTTAAAATTTGAAATACTCATTATGCATTGCCATACTTTACTTACATTTATAGCTGAAACTACCACTGTCTTTGTTCTCTCACTGCATATTAAAATTAAATTACCATAAGCTATTGATCACGTGATCAAAGTCAAAATAATTTTACAACTTTTACAATTTACAACTTTTATGAACAATGGTGATTATTTTGCCGATCTGCTGGTTTCTTTTGTTGTCAAATAAATATAGTTGCCAAATATTGTCTCCGTGATGATCAGTCAGCTGCCATTAACAAGCATTCATGATAGTAATAGTCCCCATTGTGAAATCACCCAAATTTGGTTTTAGATTTTGAGTATGAAAACTACACTGCACAGTTTTGCCCGCTGTCACATCTTATTGGCCATGTCAAGCAATGTAACAATGACGAAAGAATTTGTCATTTTATATTAGAGATGGCAAAATATTAATTAAAAACTAGGGAAAAAAGGCTGTTGTTCGGGTGATTTCGGGTAAATTTTATTTAACCTTAAGCAAATACTAAAACCCCTACCAATCTTAAAATTGGTAAAAATAGGTAAGTGGAAATGTTTTATTTTCCATGGATCTTAATATATTGCTGAAATTGAAGAGGGAGAGAGAGAATTACGTGTTTGCTGGTTACAGGTTTTGTTGTTTTGTACTACTAGCCGGAAATCAGGTACTACCCAGCGATTGACGTCCATAGGTGATAAAAGTCTAGACCCAAAAACCTAATAAGTCAACGCGACCACCCCGTGAGAATTGCATTAGTCCCGAAACACAGGCTAGCACAACCCAACAGAGCTCGATCATTAAACCTCGCCCATATGATAGCCGTCGCCTATCCTTTTAGGGTTTTATATCATTGATCTAACCACTATAAGACAGAAATAGCTGTAAATAACTAGCTAGAAAAACCTATTCTGGCATCAGCCTGTGGACCCCCTCAAAAACTCCTGTGGACCTCTAGGGGTCCATAAACCACCAGTTGGGAACCACTGACTTAGCCCAAGCTGTAGCATTGACTTTAAGCCAAATCATCTGGACAGGATTATCCAACACATATGATAATTGCCTAGTTCAGTAGCTCAGAAGAAGCATTTTTTCTAACACACTCCAATATTGTAGGAAATAATAAAAACATCGTTCTTACTGAACAGAATATGGAAACATTGAGAACAACAGTGTGCTTCAAAGCAAATGCATATTTTACTTTTTAGTATCTGTCCTATATTATACACTAGAAATTCCACTGTCATACAGCCCACGACCAAAGTGATATTGGAAAAAAGAAAGGGTACTGATGGTTGAGAAATGCAATATTAGCAGTCAAATAGGATAATTGCAACGGTAGCTGTAATGTACTGGGTGTGGGTGTTATTATATAAAACAAATAGCAATAATGAAAGGAAAAGATTATATGTTTATATCTCTCCTCCTGCAAAAACAGAAATGCAATATTGCCAATATTAGAAGTAAAATGCACTGATATTATTAGAATAATCAATATTATTAATATAGTAATAATATAAAACCAATGCACAATTTTGTTTACATTTCAAAACGTCATAGCTAACAATATCACGAAGTTGTGATAATTATATAGATCTTTAGAAAATCTGTACTACGTAGCCATTGTTCTGTAGTCATCCAAACCTATATTTAACTATAGTAATAATCTCATTAGAAGCGTTAGAAAAAATATCATCGTCTTTCTCTTTACTTACACTGCGTTAGATTTTTAGAAAATCTGTACTACGTAGTCATTGTTCTGTAGTCATCCAAACTTATAATTAATTATTGTAATAATCTCATAAGAACAGTTAAAAACTATCATCGTCATTTCTTTTACTTATACTGCGTTGGACATCAGTTAGAATACGAAAGTACTTAAATGTGTCGGCAAATGAAATTGACAATGAAAAAATTGAAATCGGCAAGAATGAAACGATTTCTGTACTCCTATGTTAATTTTCAAAATCATCGGTAATTCGACAATGCTATAGACTGGTGAAAAGTGCACGATTTTTTCGTGAAATGCGCAAGACTTTATCATTCTATTCTCTGTCGCTCGGCGTTTCAATTTCCGGTCTTAACTTTTATCAAACCAAACTTTTCAAGCGTTTTGTGATGATTTTTGTCCTAATAAATCTGTCTATTTGTGTATAATCCAATCAGATGGGTTAGTTTTAGGAATTTGCGGTAACCTTTCAAAGGCTTGGTAACATATTTAAATAGGTTTACATGCGTTTTGTATCATTATTATACTTGAACGACTTTACTGAAAAATTGTTAAATTTGTTGATAGGATTTCGTTGCAAGAGTTTGGTGGCGGCCGTTAACAGATAATTTTTCGGGAGTTGTGTGCACATGTGCATTTATCATAAATCTCCCAATCAATCACTCCACTCTTGTTTGGTCGTGGGATAATGACTACAGTAATTTATTGCAGGAGGGAGATGAAATTGCCATTGATGTTCAAAGCGCTTTGAGATGGTCATTGAAGGATAAATGCCTATTTATTGAGATAACTGCAGATGGTAGACTAATTTTACATAGTTGAAATTTCCATCTTATCATACTTTATACTTGAGCAAGTTGTCGTTTGGCTCTATGGTTGTTTAGAACTGGGCTGTTGAAACCACCACATCTACTTATATGAGAACACACCTTTGATCGCTTTCTCCCATTTATGACTCGCAAAGCTCGTGCACTTTCATTTAACTGATAGTTTTTCTTTTATACACACTCACTATACGCATCGCAAGAACACAGCACTGCTCTTTATATCACATGACTGCAATATTTAACCTTTCAGTAGTGAAGATTTAGCTATAGAATTTGTCAGATAAGCAGTTTCAACTGCTTCAGTATTAGTATCAGTACACAAGCAGGCCCAGAAGCACAATAATATTGATTCTCAAAAACTAAAGTTCCCAAAAACTGTAAAGCAAAAATATGTAATGTAAGATGAAAGTTTTGTATTGTTTGACTGAATTTCAATATATATTATCTATATAATACATTGCATATATATTTTCATATATATATATACGTATATATATTTTCATATTAACATATATATTTCTCAAAGTTTGTTTGTCTTTTTGTGTATCTGTTGTTGTGTATGTTCAGCTATAGCTATTAAAACCTTGGTAATTAACATTCCGCATTGTGATGGATGTGAACTCACGAAGGTTGCACCCGCAAGTTTTCAAACCACGCGCTCTACCGCTGAGCTACACAAGGTATATTGATCACAAGTGTTATCATGTACAGTGTACCATATGCACACGCTAAATGACGTATTATTTGAAACTATGAATTCTATCATGGTGTCTTAAGCTGTGCAGCAACTTGCACTCTGTATGAACTTGTCAAAGGTATTTGCAGTTTGTTTTATCCAAGTAATTTGCAAATAATGTTCGTTCTAGCTAAAAATGACTTTACATATCCATACTTGCAAGGCTGAGTACTCGATACGTGTAGTAGATATATCATGTTTCATGAACAAAAAACATAAAAGATAGACTGTATATAAAAGGTAGTGTGAAGAATATTTAATTCTACCTGCTTCAGAATTGGCTGCGCTGAATAGCAGCATGCTAACAGCATATGGCAAGATATCAAAATATGAGAACATTATACAGGAGGAGACAACTCAAACATGTCCTTTCAAATATATCTATCGCTACAGAACACAATGTGTTGGACTCTGTTTTCAGTCAGATCTCCCTAACATTGTCAGGTGTAAGCATCCTACAATTACCCTGCTTTCTCTAAAAGTGAAACTTGTTTTGATTGTAACAAAATACCAACAAACATGTAAGTCCTATTCCTTACCACTATGACTGACACAAATTAAAGTCCCAGGTTGATGATTTACATGCAAATAATACCATCATTGCGCAATCAACATATGATTCTCAAATTTGAAATATTCCTAAAATTTATTCCATGCTTGAAGTCAGCAACCTGTGCAAGGGAGTGACATGGATGCAGGGTTGAGCTCTCTGACCATCAACTCATGGCTGGGGCGCACAGAATAATTAAGAAAATTTGAAGACTGAGGATATGTAATCACCAAATGCTGATGAACTAATAGAAACAAGCTTAGCTTAAGGTCCTGGATATAGGACAACATGCAACATCTGCTGTTGATTAGCTGCATAGGTATAGTGGATGTTCTTAGAACAATTACTGATGTAGTGGCAATGTAAGCCTATTGTATAACATGGAGTTTTTGCATAAGATAATGAGAAGGTTATGGTTGCGCAATAAATGTAATGACAGATGAAATAAAAATATTACATTACATCATATCAGAAGCAGCTTAATAAAAACACAATTTCACACAGAAATCCTCGCAATCAGTCGCTTTTATAAATGTAAGTATATTTGTAGGTCTTGTTCACTTTGTGTTTCATGTTGTCTTGTATCCAAGTGGCTGGGAGTTGGTCGCTGTAGAGACCCGGTTTAGTGGGTGAAGCAAGTGGATACGGTGGTAGCTGTGACTGTAATGGCTTGTAAGGGGATATTTCAGAAAGGTGCTCCTTCAAAACCTCTTCAGCTACTTCCTTTTTGTCCCGATACATGTCCAGATATCTGTTACAGCGGAGGAATAAGTTACTAATAGACACCTACATTCAGACGATACAATCTAGCAGCTGTATCAATACAAGCTAAAAGTTATATAGTCTTTATGGTTGTGACAGCGTTGACCAGCACTTGCTAGGATATGATTAGTCATGAGATTGCCGCTACCTGTGGATTCATAGTTGCTCCTAGTGCATGATAACAGACATTAACTAGATATATAACATATAGTAGCTGAATCTGTAGATGAAAGTGCTCAATAAAATTAGTAGAGCTGTGTATGAAAACAGTTAAAAGACTTTTTTCTTCGATTTGAAATATTTTACAACTAAATAGCTTCAAACAGGATATATATTAAGACATACTCTTTAGGTAAAATGTGCAATTAAAAAAGCATGTTTTAGATCATAGCTGGAGATCATGGTCATAGCTATGTATATTCACAGGCTAGAAAATGGGGAAAAATTTACTTTTTCCTAATAAAGAGCTAGTTACAAGCTTGTGAAAAGGAGCGTGAGTAGCTAACAAGTGTATGTAGATAGGAAAACTACAAAGAGCAAACAACTCCCGGTCTATCATGTTAAGCTACAAGTTGTGGTAACAGCACTCAATTGCTGGTGAATTAATTTTTCTAATCTCATGATGTCGTTACAAAACGCTAATTTCCAACATGAGAATTTGACTGAATAATAATATATGTATAGTATTCAAAGCGATGCATACTCTGATAACTCGTCAATTATAAAACATCAGATCATGTACAATTGAACTTCGTTAACCAACAACAAATGAGGCAATATTGCCTTTAGTCTACAAAAGACAACAACTTCTACAAACTTCACATCAGTTTGTCATGGCTTCCGTTACATATTCAAACCGCTGCAGCTCTCACTGTAAACAGCTCAAACCAAAAGTCAAAAATGCGCTGAGCACCCGATAAATTGATTTCTAGCAGTGGGTCTGCATTGAAGCAGTTGGTTATATCCAATAATATCTTTAGATCAACGTTCTGGTACCTTACAATAGTTACACATCTCATCTCACTGCGTTTATATAACTTCAACTAAGAAATATTTCTGTCTCGAGGTGCAAATTTAAGTTGTAAATAATAATCGCTTATAATCGGTCAGTTTTACAGCTTGATGACTACATGATAGCTGCTGAAGTTATGTATAAGTTACTATGAATGAATACATGTAAAATTGAGCAAATGGGAAGTGCTAATAAGTTTGTAAAGAACTTGAGTCACCTACACGTATGAACTTACTAGTTTGTTAGCCTGTGTGCCAGAAAACGCTAGCTATAATATTAAGTTGATGCAGTCGATAAATTTCAGTTGCATGGGACACCTAACTTCGTGAACCTATACTTGGTTCATTCCACACAGGAGTTGTCATCTCATACAAACTTAGGGTTAATCGCAGTAAATGGTGACTGGGCTAAATGGGCTCATTAAGTTGCTCTAATTTTCAACTTACAGAATCCTTCCATCTGCTCAGACCAAAGCAGAGGAAGTATTGTCACCAACAGAGCGCCAATGGGTCCGATTTTAACCTCTTGTATTTCCGACGGCATTACTCTTCCTTTGTAGTTTGCTCTAACATAAACTACAGTATCTGTGTGCAAAAAGCACTCTGTTATATTGACTGCACAAAATGCAGCTGCTTGTAATTAGCCTTAGAACTAGTATTTAGAGCACATTTTCCTTTATAATTTGATAAAGGTGGGTAGATATTTTGTCTTTGTTACAATTTCCTACACTCTGACACTCTGTATGGAGCGAGTAATACTGCTGCAAGTAAAAGGGTGCCATATTTAATCAAGTCGTTTTCACACGCTGACTTTAATCTCTGTATACATTATATAAATTTGTATGCCGGAAAATGAGCACAACATTCTTTTTTGTCACCACCTCCAGAGATGCCACCACCTCCAGTGATGCCTCCACCACCTCCAGAGATGCCACCGCCACTAGAGATGTCCCCATCTCCAGAGATGTCACCAGCTCCAAGATGTCACCACCTCCAGTGATGTCACCACCACCAAAGATGTCACAACCTGTAGAGATGTTATCACCTCCGCAGATGTCATCACCTCCGCAGATGTCACCTTCTCAATGATGTCACCACCTCCGCAGATGTGCCTACCTCCAGAAATGCCACTTTCTTCAGAGATGTCACTTCTTCGAGAGATGTCACTACCTCGAAAGATGTCACCACCTCCAGAGATGTTACCACCTCAGCAGATGTCCTCACCTCTAGCGATGTAACCACCTCCGAAGATATTATCACCTCAAGCGATGTCATGACCTCCAGAGATTTACCAGCTCCAAAGAAGTCACCACCTCCATCCACTGATGCCACCATCACCAGGGATGTCATGACCTCCAGAGATGTTATCACCTCCAAAGATGTCCCTACCTCGAGAGATGTCACTTCATTTGGAGATGTCACTACCTCCATCCACTGATGCCACCATTTCCAGAGATGTTACCACCCCCAAAGATGTCACCACCTCCGCAGATGTCCCCATCTCCGACGATGTTACCATCTCCAGCGATGTTACCACCTCCGTTGATGTCCCCACCTCCAGAGATGTCACTTCATTCGGAGATGTCACTACCTCGAGGGATGTTACCACCCCAAAGATGTCACCACCTCCATCCACTGATGTCATGATCTCCAGAGATGTCATGATCTCCAGAGATGACATAACCTCCAGATATGTTAAAAAAAGTACTTTCTATGAAGTACTGGAGTTGTCTATAGCTTGTAGACAAATAAAAATAAATTATCGCACACTGTTGAAGAAGTTTTTTCATTTCCCAATCAAATGTGGTTTTTGGAAATTTGTCATGTTTAGGTTGCCGGTCAGCAGACCTAATTGAGATGATTATACAATTACAAGTTGTCTATAGCCCTGCATCTGTCTATAGCCCTGCATCTGTCTATAGCCCGGCATCTGTTATACACACAAGAAATAGATGAGTTTTACCATTGGATACATCAGTGGTTCGACATAACAGACATCAGTGCTAGACGCTGGAGACATCAGTATTAGACAGTAGAGAGATCAGTGTTAGACACTAGAGAAATCAGTGTTTGACATTAGAAAATCAGTGTTAGACACTAGAGACATCAGTGTTAGACGCGAGAGACATCAGTGTTGGACTCTATAGACACCAGTGTAAGATGCTACGGACATCAGTATTAGATGCTAGAGACATCAGTATTACACGCTGAAAACATCAGCGTTAGACACTAGAGACATCAGTGCTAGACACTAGAGGTATCAGTGTTAGACACTAGAGGTATCAGTGTTAGACACTAAAGAAATCAGTATTAGACGCAAGAGACATCAGTGTTAGACCCTATAAACACCAGTGTAAGATGCTATGGACACCAGTGTAAGATGCTATGGACATCAGTGTTAGACAGTAGAGACATCAGTGCTAGACACTAGAGGTATCAGTGTTAGACACTAGAGATATCAGTGCTAGACACTAGAGACATCAATGTTAGACACTAGAGGTATCAGTGTTAGACACTAGAGATACCAGTGCTAGACACTAGAGATATCAGTGCTAGACACTAGAGGTATCAGTGTTAGACACTAGAGGTATCAGTGTTAGACACTAGAGATATCAGTGCTAGACACTAGAGACATCAATGTTAGACATTAGAGATATCAGTGCTAGACACTAGAGACATCAATGTTAGACACTAGAGATATCAGTGTTAGACATTAGAGATATCAGTGCTAGACACTAGAGACATCAATGTTAGACATTAGAGACATCAGTGATAGACACTAGAGACATCAGTGTTAGACACTAGAGGTATCAGTGTTAAAAACTAGAGATATCAGTATTAGACACTAGAGATATCAGTGCTAGACACTAGAGACATCAGTGTTAGACGCGAAAGACATCAAGTGTTGGACCCTATAGACACCAGTGTAAGATGCTACGGACATCAGTATTAGATGCTAGAGACATCAGTATTACACGCTGAAGCCATCAGCGTTAGACACTAGAGACATCAGTGCTAGACACTAGAGGTATATGTGTTAGACACTAGAGGTATCAGTGTTAGACACTAAAGAAATCAGTATTAGACGCGAGAGACATCAAGTGTTAGACCCTATAAACACCAGTGTAAGATGCTATGAACATCAGTGTTAGACAGTAGAGACATCAGTGCTAGACACTAGAGATATCAGTGCTAGACACTAGAGACATCAGTGTTAGACACTAGAGGTATCAGTGTTAGACACTAGAGATATCAGTGCTAGACACTAGAGACATCAGTGTTAGACACTAGAGGTATCAGTGTTAGACACTAGAGATATCAGTGCTAGACACTAGAGGTATCAGTGTTAGACACTAGAGATATCAGTGCTAGACACTAGAGACATCAGTGTTAGACACTAGAGATATCAGCAGCTACCAAGTAGGTATGAGTTTGGACAATGCCTTTAGAGTAGAACAGCTTAAACATACTTTTGAAACGGCTCTCTGTGGGCGAACTTGACTTGCTTGGGACGTTTAATCTTCGGATAGTCATACTCAAATGCAGGCTCCGGCATGTCTAAAACCAACCATTAGTGATATATACAAACCGAATAATTACTTGGACGTAGCCATACAACATGCCAAACAGTGTTTTGTATATTTAAAGATGTGATTGCATTAAAGAAGTCGATCAAATGAAATTAAGACAAATATAAGGCTAAAACATCAGCTACAATTTGATATCATTTTTGTCTTCGTAGGCTCGCCCTGTCCAGAGATATAAGCGTTTGAATGAGATCATTTTTTGAAACGCTGAGATTCAAGCGGGTGCTTTATTTGTGACGTGTATATTCAGCGTATATGAAAGTCTGTGAGGAATAAATATACTATCTCTTCTTTAGCCAATCATCCGTATGATATTTTTATACAGGTCATAATAAATGTTATTGCTAATAAAATGTGTTGTCTGTGATATCAAAGATTCTTGACATTAGAGAATTTACTGAATTACTAGATCGCGCATCCTCATCGTTATTTAATTTGCTGAATTAATTGACATCGTTAATTTACTGAATTACTGCATTGACACATTTTATTGAGGAACAACAGAATTGTAATAATGCTTCTAGTTCCAGCAAAGGTGACTCAGAGTTTTTTGAGCAACAGGTGGATAAAGATTGCGGCAGACAGCTTATGATTAGAGTTGACAGGCGCCAGCAGCGTTATGCTGCAGAGGAAGATAAGAGAATGAAGATAAATCTACATGTATTTTTAACTTTTAGTCTCCTATGTATATACTGAACTAAAGGTAATAATTTTACGACTCATGAGTAAATTTACTAATTAATAAAGTTATAGCTTTTTGCTATCACCAATCATCGTTTCATAACTTTTTTATTGTTTCATCTAGCTATAATATTTGCTTCAAATTTTCTTTGCCAGTTTTAGCTAGTAAATTAGATTTATGATTAGAATTTATGTTCCCTTCTCACTTGTAGAAAGTGAGGAAAATGGATTGATCATTGCTCATCTTTAGCTCCCAGAAACGAAGCTTCGAATTGTTGGTTTGGCGTACTTATGCTTTTGCTAAAGATTTGTTCATTGTATAATTTTACACTCTCAACCTATCCAACTCCCAAATTGAAAGCTTTCAGTAGATACAAGTTAGAACGACATGTCGATGAATGACATATATACATTACATTTATTTTATTGATTACAGGATGTGTATATGGTGCCACCAGTGGAGCAGTGGTGTCAGTATGGAAACTGCCACCCATAGAAAAGAGAGACATGAATGTGTGCCGCACAAACCATGATATGTGGCATTCTGTTTCTCAGATACATGCAGAGTTTGAGTTTACTGTAGTAGAGTAATCTGTCCTATTATATGAGCTGAAACTATGTGAGTGGCCACGACTTGGATGGATTTTTTTAACGAAAACTTTTTGCTAAGATGAAAATTTTTTGGTTTGTAAAAATAATACAATTAAATAATAATGTTGAAGATAATACAAAACATAATTTGCAGCTGCTTATGAAAGAGCTCATTTGACATTTCACCCACAGTCGCTATGTAACTGAATGAGAAAGAAATGAGAAAAATGAAAAAGAAACATCGCGCGTCAATTGATGTTATGGTTAATAGCAAAAACGCATCTTTGAGGAACACGCTAATCAAAAAGGGTCTCTCCAGCGCACATTGGCCACTACAACTTTTTTTCTCAGACATTCTGAAAACACAACACATGCGAATTATATTATAACTCTTTCTTCAATGAACATTACCACGCTGACCTATAGGTATCTAGTATTATATTACGTCTTACATTGATAAAATGTAAAACGTAATATACGTTTTATATTTTATCAAATATAAAACGTATTATACGTTTTATATTTGATAAAACCCCCGTTTGATATTCGATACGTTTGATATATTTATACGTTTTATATTTGATTTATCCCCTCCTGCGTTGTATAAAAATGGACAGTAGGTAAGCTGAAGTTAAACACACACTGAAAACCATATACCGAACTATAATACCGACAACACCAAACTTTTTAGTTGGCAAAGGATACCGAAGATGATAAATACCAAGGATACCGACACCGGAAAAACCGACAAAAAAGTGCAAGGAAATCCTATCGGCACTAAATTATATACCGGCCCAACACTAGTCCACGCCACAAACCCTCAACCAGGTGCAAGAATGGCTTTATTAACCCTTTGCCAGAGTCGGGGGGCTCAATTTATTTCAAAGAAATTAACGTTGTTTTGCGTTCACTATTTTGGTCAACTCAAAAATCCATTTGTTTTGTACCTGTCAATTTGATCAACCAATCAAATGTGACCAGTAAAATCTTTTCCACACAATGATGCTAATAATGAATAGATAACGTTGACTATACGTGACTTTTTAGGCATGCAGTTGGTTTTGCCATATATTCGAAGATTCTTTTCAAAGATGTGGCATGTTTATTTTATCTAGTAACTAGTTTCCGGTGTGGGTAGCAACTGAGAACTTCGATAATACAAAGGCCGTGATGAAATAAGTTAACTCAAAGATCTAATTACTGTAGACTGGCAGAATCGTAATCGGTACTCAGATGTTTACACAGCATTTAGAGGAAACTGATATAACAAATCTTTAACTACCCTTATTGAAGGCATTTGAGACATTTATAATAATGTATCTGTAGCTAGATTTAAAAATTTATTCTAGCAATCATGAGCAAATACAAAAATATATGCCAATAGAACCGCATAGGACTAGACTTTTATCGCAATAGCTGATTTGAATGAGAGATAGAGACAGGCCGTTTCACTATATACCATTTTGGGCAAGTCTGGGTATATCTTTTTTTCTGAGCGTTTTTACCGCGATGAATCTTTGTCAATTTTAATCTTTAAATATCTTGACAATGAGATCGCCTATAACAACCAACATTATCTCAAATGATAAGAAAAATCAATACTTTCCGTTAAAATCATCTAAAATTTGACGCAATCACATCTTTAAAAGTACTGAAGGGCAAGGCCAAGCGCAGTGTCACACACAAAGGCAATTTTTTTTCTACCTTGCGCAATCATAACTTTCAGTCAATTAGCGAGTAACACGTTCAGACATGCAGAAACATAGAAGTTTATTAATATAAAATCTTCTCTCATGAAAATATGGGGCATGCAAGTAGATTTTTCTGGTATGGTCTGGCATCTTCTCTCAAACTTTGTTATTTATTCTGAAAGAAACTTTTCTTGCATTTCATAAAAATTTTTAGGAAGACTTCAATGTCTTCCAAAATACGCAGAGGAAGCAAAATGAGCAGACAGCATACGCGAAGGCCAAAAAAAAATGATCTGCTAGTGACTGAAAGGAATAACATTTCTAACATCTATTGTGCAAGATTCTATTATATGGAACATTTATGGATGTGACAAGCTAAAGAATATATCTCAATTCATTGATCTTCCAAAATAAAATTAAAATACATGCATCATATTTTCAGCAAAGAGTTATGGAGAAAATGACCCGCACCAGGTAATTGAGCCACAACAGATCCGCAATAGACCCACAATAGAGCCCCAACAGACTGACAACAGACCTACAATAAAGTCGCAATAGAGCCACAATAGACTCACAATAGAGCCACAACAGACCCACAATAGAGCTACCACAGACCCAAAATAAAACCACAACAGACCCACATTAGAGCCACAACAGACCACAATAGACCCACACTAGACGTACAACAGAAACACAATAGAGCTCCAACAGACTCACAACAGACCCACAATAAAGCCGGAATAGAGCCACAACAGACCACAATAGAGCCACTATAGACCCACAATAGAGCCACAATAGACCCACATTAGAGCCACAACAGACCCACAATAGAGCCACAACAGACCCGCAATAGAGCCATGATAAACCTACAATAGAGCCACACCACATGCTGTCTAGCCAAACTAAAACTAATCGGAGTAAATAGAATTATTGGTACACACTAATGTTGGACCGGTATCTAATTTAGTATCGGATATCCTTGCACTTTGTTATCAGTTTTCCTGGTATCGGTATCCTTGGTATTTACCATCTTCGGTATCCTTTGCCAACTAAGAAAGTTTGGTATTGTCGGTATTGTTGTTCGGTATGTGGTTATCAGTGTGTGTTTAAACTTTAAATGGTTTAAAGTTTAATGGTTTAAATTTTAAACCATAACTGTCACGAACAACTTTTATCGTTGTTGTTGTTAGGTAAATCAGACATACTGATTCCGATTTTGTACTCAAAATAAAGATTGGTCAACTAACTTTCAAATTCATAAAGGCTTTTTTACAGCATTTTAATTTTCGTCTCAAAAACAACATGGTCGGCACAACAAGCTCCGCCCATAGATATGCGACGTGTCCTAGCTTTTGTAGAAACAAAAGTTGGGAATGTTTAGTCCGATAGCGATGGGTGTCTTAAAACCCATTATTCTCTAAATCCAGCCTGAAAATGATCTCAGTAATTTTTGAAAGGTAGATAGATAACCTGTTTAAAATGGTTCGTAGCTTGTTACAGACTGTTTAATGGGCTGAACGCCGAGAAAAATGAGCTCAAAAAAGCGCGATAACAACGCTAGCCTGTGATAAAATCGCGCTTTTTTGAGCTTTTAAATTGTTTTAATGTTTTATCTACCTTTCACAAAGACTGAGAAGATTTTGAAGGCTGAACTTAGATAAAAATGCGTTTTGAGACACTCATCTCTATCATTCTAAATCGGACTAAACATCTCCGACTTCTGTTACTGAAAAGCTAGGTTACGGCATCAACCTACCCTGTTTGAGTACAATGATTGTAGGATCCACCCGTTTCTGCAATCTGACTCCAGAAATACTCTTAACACATTTATGCTTGGAGGTTGATTGAGACCATGTCCTACCTGTGAGGAATACTGTAGACAGAAACTATAAGCTCTTTACTCACTCAATGACTGAACCAAATATTTTAACTAGAGAAGTAACCAGAAACCTAATCAAAAGTTTGGAATAACATTTCGTAGCCAGTGCAAAAAAAACATTCTTTAGTCAGCAGTATATTGTAACGGCAAGGAGACTCCTTGTTTTAGCAAGCCAAAAAAGAAAAGAAAGATGGAAATATAAGTTTCATGAGAGATGTTTTTATTGTTTATTCTATTAAAAAATATACTTATTGATACAAACGTATCAATTGTTCTCTATTATGTATAATAGAGAACAGATAGATAATGGCACACAACAAGCATGTCACAAGGTCGTCGTTAGAGTCTTTATACATCCTCCCATCTTTGAAGAAGAACTCCCAAACCTTCGAGGCTGGTGGCATTATCAATGTAACGTAATATAATAGTAGATACGGTAAGCGTGAAAATGTTCGTTAAATTCATTCGCCAATTCGCGCTGAGATTAGCATTTTCGTCAAAGAGGCGTTTTGGCAATTAACCAATAACAATCGAAGATTTTCCCCGCGCAACAAAAATCTATTCGGATAACCATTTACCGATAGGCTTTTACGGATAAATACCAATCATATCAAATCGGCCGCGGATAACTAGCTGTCATCGAAAATGATTGGTTTCCTCGGATACCGAGAATCCCTCGGTATCCGAGGGATTCTCGGTATCCGAGAATACCGAGAATCCCTCGGTGTCGGTAAGAACGGATAACCAAATACCGGCCCAACACACTGACTACGCTGATCTAACATCTGGCAAACAAGACTGACTCTTAATGGACTTACCAAGCACATGGTGGAACGTGTCCTTGACGGAGGAGTCCCACTCGCTCTGGAAGAATCGAATACCTACTGGAATACCTCCATTGTCAGCGAGTTTGGAATAAAACTCAGAGAAGTTGAAGGTCCGTGAATGCAAGTCTGTGTCAGTGACATTCTAAAATGATTATAAGTGTGAGTGGTTATGAGGAGGAATATTACAGAAGCCAATGGCAATTGGTAAAAGGTCTTAGATGTAGCTGAAGCGTGAATAATGATAAAATTGAACTACTGTCTCGCTATCGATGGGCTCAAAACAATGCGATTTGCACCCTCTGGGCAGGTGGAAAACCACCTGCTTTTGCTTTTAACAAGCAGCAAAAAACAACAAACCTGTTGTTCTTTTGATCAAATGTTTGACACCTGTCAACATAAACTAATTATATCGAGTTACTGCACGAACTAGACATAGGTAGAGTGTTGCCAATAATGAACATCACGTGGTCTGGAATGAAAGCTTTTTGAAGTACTTAATAAAAAATATAACATCAAGTAAAAAAACCTGGTACCTCCTAGTTTGATTACACATTTATGACCCAGTCTTAAGAAAACATGGCCAACTGTCACATGAAGAGCTAAAACCTTTATAAGAAGTAAATCTATTCGTGGCGTGGCAAACAAACAGGTAGTTTAGTAAACAACACATGACAGTTCACGTTACCGAACCGACAGTTCAAATGTTACTAAACCGACAGTTCATTACTTCAGCCACGGTGTAGAGACTTCATCACCGATCTCTCTTTGGGCACGCTTTGTTATTATTTTATGCTTGTTCAAATCGCTTCAAGCTATTTCTACTAAGAATTTTTTTTGACCAATTGGCAGAATGTGAGCTTGCGTGGCTTTAAAAGAAATAAATGGAACAGACCTTTTCTAGTAATTTTCTCTTCATATATATCTGTCTCCTAGAAGTTGATGGGTGTAGCATAACATAAAAAGAATGTGGTGTATTTATTTTATTAATTTGGATGTTCAACTCACTGGAATTAGTGCTGTATCAACCTCAGTGTCGTGTTGTAGCAGAAGAAAGACATATCGATGATATCCTGTACCTCTAAATGGTATTGGTTGAAGATACCGTATGCTCTGTCCACTAGTAACTCCTTCATCTCCTTTCATGTTCACTAGACACAAAACGAATAGTGAAAATATTTCGCTAAATAAATTTTGCTTAACAAAACCATGTTGACTAATTGTTTTTATTTAATTCTTGTGTGTAAAAATGGAGCAGAAAGCAGTGCAGAAACAAAATTAAACAACAAAATATATTGTGTGACAAAAATCTCAATAATTAAACATAATTCAGAGTCAAAGACCGCTCTGGTTTGTGATTGGTCAGCAGGTGACACTGAAATAATAAGCAAAATGAAAATTTTCTCAGAGTATGGTGTCATGGTAATCATATATGTTTTACAATCAGCATGCTAGCATGATGATGCAGGCTCTATGTTTTCAATAGTGTTAGCTAGAATTAAAGTGGCTGCTATAAACTAGCTTAGAACAAGTAATAAATAACAAATGGTTAATAATGTGCAAATAAGGTGTAAATTTGTTCTCACTGACATTCATTCTTAGCGATCTACTGCAGTTAAGCTAGGAAGATACCAATTTTTCTTTTTGATTAGGCCTATTATAAGTAAGTCTACATTTGCTTCAGAAGATCCCTTATTATGCTTACCACAAGACCAATGCAAATACTCAGAATGGTCATCTGACAAATGGCCATCTAAGTTCAGTAGTAGCAAACTGTAGAACTTTTCTTGATCACCAACAAAACCCACTGAAGGACATGTCGTTGCGAGTGATGGATCAATTTTGTTTCCCTGAAATACTGGAAGAACGCTTTCAGTATCTACGTCATAAGCCACCTTAAAGTTTATCCCATAGTCTGGTATAAACTGCACATCTTCTTTAAAGAGGTCGATGAATATATTATAATGCTCTAGAACACTGAACCCTTGTTTGAAGTCGTGCTCAAACAAATAGGCATCTTGCTGTATTGTCTCACTTGGAATAGGACGCAGCTCAAAAACATTCACATTTTCTGATAACTGTTTCGAGTCTTTTTCGAAATCGGCGGATACTGAAGGCTTTGTAGATGGTCGCCTACCAATATATTTGATCTGCCTATGTGTTTCCGCTTTTTCTAGAGAACGCCTTTTTTCAAAAGAGTTTTTGATGTTTAATCGTTCAGCTTCATCTTCGGGATCAACTCTTAAATATCGTTTAGTTATTGCTTCGGCTGAAACTGGCTTGAAATTTAACAATCTGTTGAATTTCGACAGTTTATACGCATTTTTCGTAAAAGCTGCCATGGCCATTCATAAAACTCTGTAGCCTAATTGTTTTTGTCTGGTTCGTGACCCTCATGATATTCAGTTAATATTTTATGCATAATGTTTTGCTAAGTCAAGGTGATTACTTTGATCTCTTAAGCGCTGATTCCATTAAATTATGAGATATCAAATGATTGCCTATGTTTGTTGGTAGAGAACAACTCCGATACGAATAGTGCAAAAAGCAACGCACAGATTAAAAGGCGTGGCTTAGTTAAAAATGAGGCGTACCAAGTATTCGACCGTAGCGAGTACGTACAGGTTGTGTCCTAATGTAACGCTTAGACTGCGACAGACGCGTGCAAGTTCAAAGCTATATTAGTTTCCTCAACAGAAAACCTTCTCGAACGGTAATTTTAGGGAAATATAACAACTTTATATTTTAGAGAAACTTTATCAAACTCTCTTTTATATCTCACAAAGTCTGCATTTCAAAGAATGAGTAGACGACAGACTATTGATCTGTAGGTAAAGGCAGAACAAGAACAGTATATATTAGAAGCTGGAGTTTACACACAATTCTTCAGCGACCAGAGTAAGTAACATACTGAGCATGATAAAGGAATAACAACATCAGCAACATTCGATGAACCTAATTGTGACAAGCTGTGCGGTTAACTTGTGTCTTAGACTAGACAAATAGAGCCAAGCATTAGGGTACTAACTCAAACAAGTGCTCCAGTATTTCGCTCAAGTTAAACTAATGTCCATGTTACATCAGTGTGTATGTATAATTGTGCAATAGCTCGACTCCTGCCAGAGTTTGTTTTCCTTGATATTCATTTCAATCATCATAGGTTTACCATTGTGCTGAACTAATAATGGCTCGTATATAGTACTGCTTCTATTGGCTTTCAGAGATTAAACGTTGATGAATTAAATATTGTGGAGATTACAGTCAAAAATCGATGCTTAAAGCTGCCACCCTCATCAATTTACCGTTGTTTGTGCTTACCTTTAAATGTAGTCTGAAGTCTCTGTCTTGTTAGTCAGCGATGCTTTTCATATACAAATTCTTTGCCGCTAGAATTCTGCTTTGACCATTCAGGTGTGTTTAAAACAAGTTGCTCAAAAACTTTAATGAAATCTCAAAGAATCAAAAACAAATTTTGCCAAACTTTCATAGACTCAAAAGTTCACATTCAATTTGATCGTCTTTAACGAATGTCGCCATCTGCTGTATTTTCCAAATCAAACAGCAAGAACATTTGTTAGCTGTTTTCGACCACAGCAGTTTACAGCTAAAGCAAAAACGCTGTCATTCTAATAGGCTGCTCAATTGGCATTTGAAGAAGCTATCCGTATGATATTGAAGCTGAACAACTGTCTGTGACTCTTCCTATTCCGCTCGTCAGACTAAGGTTGGGTTCTTCTCACTAGACAGCCGCAAACTCGCATATTCATCATAGCGTTCAGCTGTTGATAGGTATTAAAGTTATAAAATTGACAGGACTGAGACTTCATATCATCTGTTCTTCATTAACAAAAGAAAACAGAAAGGCGAATGAATATTAATTAGCTAATATAGAAAGAGATGCACTCAGTGACCCAGCAGAGATATAATCTTGCGCATTATTTTCATGCCGGTTTTTTATCAGATGCCGTAGACGGCTGCATTACTAGAAACTAGTCATTCCTTTTTCGTTTCAGTCGATTTAAAATATGATTTTATAACCTCAATATTTGTGTAAACAAATATCGTTGATAAAAGGTGGAACCCAAATCAGTATCTGCCCTTCTGATCAGCTTCTGCTATGCATCTGTGTTGAGTCGAAACCATTTGCCATGAAGACAATCGATCGGTTAGGTGGTTAATTTTAGTGATTTTATAAATCTCAAATTAATTAGTGTCATTGAGTAACATTTTTGTACACATGCTTTATTTGACAGATAGTTTATTTTTAAAAGGCAATGCATATGTTGTGACAAGAATTTTTATTGCTGTTTCCTGAACCTTAATGACTTCCAATGGCCAACCTCCAAAGTAAACAAACGACATTTTACAAATCACTGGTGTAAATAAGTGGGTCAATGTCAGCCATTTGTGCAAAAGTTTTGCCTAAAATATTAGCGTTTTTATATAAATCATTTAACGCTGTGAGTGAAATATCGTACTAGTGCTTTCCCTTGGTTTATCTCAGGTGATCATAGACCTATTAACTATACTATATATATTATCTATTAGTATAGTTGATAGTTAATAGGTCTATGGTTATGGTAAATCTTCAGTAGACAGTAGATGTTTCTTAGGCCTACAGTTTGACCAACTATTACAAACATGCCCAGACACGTGCCTGGAATTATCACTTGGTTTTTCACACCTGTGATAAACTTGCTCAATTCAATGTTATTTTCCATGGTTTTAAAATGATTCATTAAATATGCCTGATGCAAGGATTTTAATTGTCAATTTTCCAAATGCTTTCAGTTGTGACATTCGAAACAAGTTTGGTTGAGTTGATCGGAGTGGGCAAAAACCGAAGAATGCTTCACTTTCATGCCAATCCTTAAACTTGACTGGAACACATTTATTCCTTGTTATTATTTGTGATTAGTTGAAACTCCAAGCTGTTTTTACCTGTCAGAGTTCAAGTACTGTTCATAATAAATTATGTTTGTGTGATTTTGCATAGCTGATGAAATATTTATATATTTTTTGTAAAAGCAAGGATTATATTTTATTGCATGTCAGTGTTTGGTTCGTCTAATAACACAGAAAACTTTAATATACAAGAAATTCAACTGGTGTAACTTTTGATCAGTTTTGAAAAAATGTCAAGTTGAAAACTAAAAGTTAGATACATACCGTAAAACCTTTTGATTGAACGCCGCCTCCAACTGACCACCACTAAAGAGGAAAGGTTGAAAATAGAGCGCAATGGCGTTCAATTAGAGGTTTTACGGTACATTTGACTGGACAAAATGATATATTTGTCAGTATTCATCTGATTTAGGGAAAAGGCTTGCAGTTGATTTACAGCTACAAATATCGGATTAAAAATGAACATACACTAAACTTTAGTAAATATAATATATTAAATTCTAATATAATAAATTCTATCAGATTTTAATTATAGCATCATTTTGTACATATTTTCCTTCTGAGTGTTTTAACAGTGATCAAGTTTTGTTGATTTTAATCTTAAAACATCCTGGCAGTCAAATCACCTCAAACATAAAAAACAATCGCAAATAATAGAAAAATACTGATACTTTCTGATGAATCTACTACAATTTTGTGTAAGTTCAATTTCAAAAAATTTGGAATCACAACTTCAACGTTTTCATATAATCATTCAAAAACTCTTTGTCCCACTTGTAGAGCTGACTTCTACTAGAAATAACATTAAAATGGAAGTTTGCACAAGCTGATAGTGAATGCTCGTTTATACCTAGCTTCTTTAGTGTCTTATAGTAGAATCGAGCAGGTGAGGTCAAATTGTGTAGTTATGTCAGTTATGTTTTGATAACGATAGGAAACAGATTCTAACCAAAAGTTGTACTGCAGTATACAATAATGGGTTCATTTTTAAATCAACTAGCTCATTAGGGGTTGGGGTGGTAAACCTGACATCTTCGCAACACGATGTGTCTATTATAGTTTATGTTTTGGTTAGAGAACCAAACATCTGGTGAACCGTGTTGGAGGATATTGTCCAGTGGTGCTGACACCCTCTCAGTTTTATCTAGTTTTGGTGACTTTTTTCACACACTGACGAGAATGTATAAGATACAGCCGCCAGCGTGTGGTAAAGAAAAAGCCTTTACAGGACTCTTTCTAATTAACTGCGCTGACTTACTTTCGTGACAGACGAGAGGAACAAGCAATTACCTACAGCTAGAGGCTTGGCCTCCCTGTCAGTTAGTTATTTTTTAATTACTTGACTTTTAAAAGTTAATTAAGCAAACAATCTGTTGCTGCTTGACTCGGGGATGAACTGAAGTTTCTGTGAGGCTCACGGGTATCAGCGGCTTCACTCTCGCTGGGTATTTAGGTTGTCCTATTTGCTCAGTTAATTTGTTTGTCGACTCTGTATTGGGTGATTGAAATATCTCACTTCCAGTCTAATCAAAACCTCTTGTTTAATATTAGCTTATTGAGTACTCGGCGGCCATCTTTGTTTTTCTTACTCGTTGACCACCGAGAGGCAGTCTCTCGCATTTACCTGTTTAAACTGCTCAACTTTTCTTGTATTGAAAACTTTTGATGAAGGATATAATGCTTTTATTGTTGGCCTTTGTCAATACTTTTTATTTCCATTGAACCAATTCCTAGCACGCTCATAGCTTGTATGCTTCACATGGTCTTTCTGTTTGTTTGCTTCGGATTAAATATCAGGCATTCCACAGCCAGCTAGCTATATAGTCTTTTTTATACCGAATTCCTTTCATAATTGTTTCATTTCAACCTCATCGATTTCTGCAACCTCAAAGTATAGTCGAGCAATCGCCATGTTTATTTAACGCTCACCAAAATGGATTTATCTTGAAATTTCAATTGCGGTCTCATGGTTTTAAAACGATTTGTAATAATATCCATCTATAGAATGCAGCTTGTATCAGATTTATAGAAATTCAACCAGAGAAAGTATATTTTCTCTCAGAAAATGGTGTTATTCATTCAGAGTGAAATGATCGTGTGTTGACATAACTTCATTCATATTTTCCAATGCTAGTAGGGGATCAATATAGTGCATTAGACGAGTGCGGGAGCCTCGAAGGCTGCGTGCGACTGGCAGCCATTGTTGTGGCTCAAGCGCATCTCATCTCGTATATTGATTAGCGTACAGACTCTTTCATCTTAGTGTTTTTATAAAAAATACGTGTAAAAACTTTGCACAGGTGCTAATTGATTGCGCTGTTCTTACAAGTGGCGTGTGGTCCTATCTCATAGATGCTAATCCCCTTTTTTTCAATGCCAGGCGCTTTCTTTCCACTTGTTTATGAAAAATTTTCCTATGCATTGAGATCTTCAATGATGCAATGTCTAAATTTCTGATTAGTTTTTGATTTTTGAGGTAATCTGACTGCCAGAATGTTTCAAGATTAAAATAAAAATTAAGATAAAGTTAAAACTTGATTGCGGTTAAAATGCTCAGAAGAAAAATATATATGAAATGACATGACTAGTTGTTATCGATGCTATAGTTGATATCGGCTATTGCTTTCAAGTTGAAGCATTACGTATATCAATTCTGTCGGTCTCTTTGCAACTATAGATGTCATAATTGCACTTTCACTTGATCGAATCGTTTAAAGCACAATTAAGTTCTGTCGACTTCAATCTTAAGACATCCTGGCAATCTGATCACTTCAAACATAAAAAACCGCAAATGTTACAAAAATACTTTCTAATAAAATGTACTAAGATTTTGTGCAAGTTCATCATTAGTTAGTTAAGAGCATAGTTAAGAGCATAGTTAAGAGCATAGTTAAGAGCATAGTTAAGAGCATAGTTAAGAGCATAGTTAAGAGCATATTTCAAAAGGAATAACTCATCACTGTTTAAACAAGCAATACAAAGTAGAAATAGCTAGATACAGTTACTCAAGAAAAGAAACAATTGTTAACTCATTTAGTTAGCGATTTTAAACGCTTGCTTGCTGCAGGAGGTTCGTTCCTCGGCTAACAAATGCTTGGAATTTTTGAAGCACACAAAGATAATTTTTAGAAGTTTTCGGTTCGAGTTTATTCCGAAATTGAAACCATCCCACTTTCGCACCTCCTGCTTAGCTGCCGTCCCTCGTAATTTTCTTCGGTGCGCTCATAAATAGTTGCAGGTGTCAGCAAAAAGACAGCGCAACTCCCTAATGTCCCACCAGTCACCACTAACCTTTAATTCCATATCATTTTGATATGAAGATAGGAATTATTGGGATAAGCATTTCACATTGCTGTTTATCTCTGATATGTAGTTACATATGAATGTCAAATTTCGTTTATTTACTTGCCGCAACGTAATCTCTTCTGGATGGCTTCCCCTGCTGTAGCCAGCGTCTTATCAATCAAACAATACTAACCGCAGATCTGATATTTAATTAATAAAGCCACAGGCCTAGGGATACAATTGGTGAGTTGAGTTACTCTCTCTTGTATTCTTTCTTTTCATCTTGAGAAGTTTCGATAGTCGGCAGTCTAGTCCAGTAATTCTTGCTCTAACCATATGTCCTCAATCCCTGTTGATCTCTAGTGAACTTAACCGGGTTAATGCGGTTTATCTTTATAATGCTTCATACGGTGTCACTATTCACAGGATGTAGTTGAAAGCCTAATTGACAAATGTTGGCATTCATCAGGGATACACCTCTGACTGAACTGGCCGATCGCCCAGCCTGTCCTGTATATCTATTATTAAAGATACTCGTGCTCTGACTGTCTAGTGCAGAATCATCTGGTAGAATAAATACCTATATACTATTATTCTAAAGATTTGAAGATGGTAGATTGGCACAGGCGTTAAGGTGTTAGTAGACCAAGATAATTGTTGTGAGCGCAAACTCAGTACGATGGAATGTTTTTACCATCATCCAACAATGGCTTTGGACGGAAGAGCACAACTCTTATTATAGTAAAAATATGCTGTTGCTGCGCTGACTGTTTAGAAGCAAGTCAAATTTTGTGATTTATGTAGCATGCAGAAAATATATTCATGTTAGAAATAGTGACTCATTTTAGCTCGCCGCCATCTAGCTCACGGATACATGGGAAAATAATCATCGTTTTTGCTGTTGTCCTTTAGTCTGTAAGGCAAGCTTTTGATGACCAAGTACCGATTTTGTTCGTAATGTCGATAATCGAACTGGAGTTACAGAAACTACAAGAAATAGTAACTCAATGAAGAGAAAGTTCCAGCGAAGGTGTTTCACCTGGTAGCAAGTAATAACTACAGTAATAATATCTCTATTACATTCTCAGGGTTCTTTCAAAAATTAATAGTGTGCTGCACTGTCGCTGTGTTGCCATGGTAGAGTTAGTGTGCTGCACTGTCGCTGTGTTGCCATGGTAGAGTTAGTGTGCTGCACTGTCGCTATGTTGCCATGGTAGAGTTAGTGTGCTGCACTGTCGCTGTGTTGCCATGGTAGAGTTAGTGTGCTGCACTGTCGCAGTGTTGCCATGGTAGAGTTAGTGTGCTGCACTGTCGCTGTGTTGCCATGGTCGAGTTAGTGTGCTGCACTGTCGCTATGTTGCCATGGTAGAGTTAGTCTGTGTTCCCATGGTAGAGTTAGTCTGTGTTCCCATGGTAGAGTTAGTCTGTGAGTTTACATCAGCAAGATGGAAAAGGCAAAAATGGCAAGTCAACCGAGTTTTATTACTCCCAAATTTCTGTCAAACGGTTTACGCATGTTGCAGATGGAAACGGTACGTGCGAATGATGCGCCAGAAAATGCCACGAACGCTCTTCTATTTTAAACATTTTCCCATTTCAGTCATTCCCATTTCAAAAGTATGACAGGAGTGCGCCGCTATGACCTCTGGCACAGAATTCCTTATCTTTTTAACAAAGCGCCCGCATTAATCCATGAAATGGCGATTGTTCATTGAAACACTTATTGCACGGCAACTCTGCATGCGCACAACACCAAATCTACATCATTCGCAGAATGGAAACATAGCGTGTGTAAGATTTTTCTATATTAATGGTTCAGCAGTAGGTCTGGTAGTCGGGATGCCTCATAAAATTGATTGTACCAGCCTTATTTATAATCTAGATGCAGCCAGAGGACAAGCTGCTAGCGTCCTCCCCAGCCATGCGTATAATAATGCATACTATATTCTCTTATGAGTTTGTATAACTGCCAGTCAAGATTCTAGTAGGGCATACAATGCTGTTGGTTTGTTTAGCTTTGTGTAGAGAATTGGGGATTTGCTGACCTCTCACGGGATCTGGCATTAGTTTTGACTACTCAGTCAGAGGCAATCATGAGTCTATCGATTTCTCCTAGTCGTTGTAGCATTACATACTAGCTGGAATTATGAGAGGAGTTTAGTCTATCAGCCTCTGTGCTCACTGGGCATGTCACCTTTTATTTGCTTTGAAACTTTTCTGAATGGCCATGCGTGTGATTGGGATGGGCATGTAACTTACAAAGCAGTATGGGTGCCTTTTAGAAAGCACTAAAGGCCGTGTTAGCGTTATATAGCCATATTTCGACGTTGTCCTCTCGTCGATTATTCACCGACTATTTGGACAATAAACTGATGGCATCGTTAATGCGATGTGGAAAGCTGGAAACTGTCAAAATTTTCGGATAGTTCCTTAAGCATGACAGCTTGTACAGTCAGCACCGCTTGGGCAATAGTGCTTGGCCATCATGGAATGCTCCATCTGTATTTTCTTTCCTGACAGTTGTTGCGAGACTAATATGTCATAGGTTGCCGTGACCACATTGTATAATAAGAATGCGATACCACGGACAATTCGGTGATGTAACCGCAGATGGGTTTGTGATAGTATGAACAATGTTATTACAGACCATCACGGATGTATTGTGGGATTAACACCAGCGTATATTAGTATAGTGTGAACTAGCCTTCAAAGATGAACTTATGCAAAATTGTAGTAGATTTTATCAGAAATTCTTCTATCATTTGAGACTGTTTTTGATGTTTGAGGTGATCTGCCGGTCAGGATGTTTCAAGATTAAAATTGATAAAACCCGATTAAAATGCACACAAAAAATGTGTGAAATGACGTGACTAGTAGCTATTGTTGCTATTGTTGATATCGGCTATTGCGTTCAAGTTACAGGGTTACGCGTCCCCATTCTGCCAGTCTCTTTACAACTACAGACATCATAATTACTTTCACTTGATCTGAGTGTTCTAACCGTGATCAGGGTTTACCGTTTTTAATCTTGAAACATCCTGGCAATCAGATCATCTCGAATATGCAAAACAATCACAAATGATAGAAATAGACCAATATTTTCTGATAAAATTTATTAAGATTTTGAGCAGGTTCATCTTTCATGAGAAAGCGAATGTCCTTTATGGCAGCTAACAGATGTTTCTCTACCCAGACACCATAAAAGTAACCTAAATCTTTCCTCAGCTATTAGGAGAATTAATACACATTTGTCTCTCAGGTATCATACTGGCATATTTATGACATTTTCATCCGAATAGACAATAGTTTTAGGATGTGATTTTCTTGCTCATCTGGGCTTTATTAAGGCTCTAAAAAGATTTGTACGTATTCTCTCCCAGCCCTGTTATTCTGAGGGCAGTAATAGTTTAACTCCTTTCAGATATCCCTGACATGTTTCAATTCTCAAGTACCCAATATCCATGAAGTGATGATTTTATTTCGTACTTATCAAAAGATGCACTCAACAATTGTATTGCTAATTACTTTAATCTTTTGTCAAAAGAGATAAGACTTATACTTGAACTTTGTAGTGTCAAATTTTCTTAGTATAAATCTATTTGTTTTTTGTGTGTGTTCATGATACCACATGGCAATACCTTTCTTTTTATTTATTTCTGTGGCACCATATGTAAAACATTTTTTCTATAAAAATGATGACGGACTGCCAATAGAAGTATATATATAAAAGAAAGTCTTGATTTCACATCTAATCTTTCTTTCATTGGTTGCAATATATTTGATTGTTATAACCAATTGTGGCCTGTAAACACTATATATATACACCTAAAACTTCCGTTGAGAGACAGATCAGCTGCGGTAAACAGCTGTCAGCAATTTTTTGATGCATGTCCTATTATAGATGATGACAATATTGACAGGTTGCGTGAAATACTCACAATGTTTATTTTACTTTGTTTAGATTATACCAAAACAAAATGAAGTGACACGTTAGTTATGAAATGTTTTTATCACATAGTATATAACGTAAAAGGCGTAGGGTACAAGGAACGTGTCAGTCTTTCAATCAAATGCTCCGCGTGTGGTTCATCGCGGCTATGAGCGATAAACACTCTTGTCTCCAACATTCCAAACTAATAACCACAGAAGGAAGAGGCGCACCATAATCAAGGTATTTTTAAATATAGAGTATCACTCAGGTCTCTTGTGGTCGTGAGGCTGCGGAGGGCCACATGCAGGGCACCCAGTTTGAGGTTTCTTTGAACGCATCTATTAGAAGCTGTGCCTGTTGTTGAACACATCTATTGAATTTTAAGCATTGGCAGGAGTGAAGAGGGTGGCAAATCCTTTATAGATTGTGCCTGCTTTGTTTTTCACACCACTGTGTCAATATCATAAAGTTATAATGGCCTTTTGAATTTGACTACAGCCTGTCTTCGGCTTAGCTCTCAAGCCGTGCTAAACAGTAGGCTCATAGGAAAACTAGCGGGTTCAGGGCAGTTGCGTGTCTGTGACAAGCCTTGCAGGTGGCTTTGAATTTTATCGAGCCATGGGAGGTTGATTGCATAAGAACTTGACAAACGATTTGATTAACGATTGTCAAATATAGGGCAATATATCGAGACAAGATCAAACTTGTCATGTTATAAGCTTGAGTGTTAGTCATTTTATAAACTACACATAAAAATTGAACTGCATTTCACCAAAAAGTAAAAACACATGCTTTGTAATACTAGTCCAAATGAATTAATCTGTCATGGTTCAAAAGGAGTGAGAGTACATCAGGTCATACTATCTCCTCATGTCAGTAATGGCATGGCAGCTTTTCAGCTCACAAAATAGTCCTATCTCAATACTGTAGCTTTCAGTGTAGCCTAACTTTCTTTTCTTTTTGCCGAAATTTGAGCCATGACCTTTGATGTTAGATCTCCAACATGTTTCAAATATTTGCATTGAGAACACATGCAAGTTTGCATCAGATTCTTTAGCGATGTTATTTTACTATAGTACTAGCTGAATGCCCGGCGTTGCACGGGTAATGGAAAAGTTTTATATATATAGACTAGCATGGGTTGTCACACTACTAATCTGTTAACATGATATATTTAAGTTGTAACTTTGGCCAAATATAAAAATTATCACATTAAATAGTATGTATATTAAATAGTGAATTAATTAGCCAATAGTTTTGTCTTTTCATAGTTTTATTCTAAGCTTTATCATAGTATTCACAAATGAAAATGGATATACTAATACTCCAATATGTAAAAATTATATAACCTGTGCTGCTCATTGCAGATTAATTTGTTGTTACAAACATGATTAGTATGGCTCAGCACATACATTTAGAGCATCAGACTTTGTAAATCTTTACTATCGTGAGAGCCGTGTCTATCCATATATTCAAAGTAACGGTTGAAGGTTGGAAAAGGAGTTGCTATGTATGGGATTTGAACCATCAACGATTGGCTTCATCACTCAACACACTACCATCTGGCCCAATCATTTATCTTACATCTTTTAGAATTATTGTGCGCATACTTATTCTCTGCGCTTTATTGACACACATGATGATCTTTAACAGCCCACCGACTACATTGGTACTAGTAGCTATTATATTTCTCAAACGTGTCTAACGTAAACATTGTATGGCTAGAATTGAAAGATAGAAATAATTTTTTCACTATTGTACCACCTCCTGAATTTAGTTGTGCATAACCACACACCAATCTAATCCTGACAAACACCAAACTATTCACAAGTCCATCAAAACTCATATCTACACTACACAAAGGGATCTTTTCTCGCTTATACCGGAGACATCTTTCGTCATGCTGACAAGGGAGACAACGGTTCATATTTACCATCGAGGCAGTTGTTCAGTTTAACATATAGACTTGGTAACATTCAAAAATTATACTGGTTGAGCCGATTAAAGTAACCTTGTCTTGTTTACAAGAGCAACGGGCTACGACGGCTCAACAAAGCTGAGATCAATAACCAACATGACTCAAGGAAGCTTCCAATCCTGCGGCAGCCATTGACAACATGTAATCATAAATGTAGGCATTCAGTTGTCTTTGACTTTGATTAACAATGGTAACAATGTTCAAAGGTTATTTAGTTAGAGTCACTTTCGGCTGCATCTATAACAGAGTCATCCCAGGTTTAGGCCTATAACATATACAGTGCAACCTCGGTTCTCGAACACAATCCATTCCAGAAGGTTGGTCGAAAACCGAGTTGTTCGAGATCTGAAACAGGTTTTCCCATTAGAATTAATATATGTAAGTTTTAATCCGTTCCAACACCCTGAATGTTTACCTTTTTAGTATTTTATACATTATTTTATGCATGAAACTGCACATTAAAATGCTGACCAACACATAAAAAGCAATGTATATCTCAAAAAATGGTAAGCAAAATGGCAAAGACACAAATAACATAAACATAAATGTAACCCAGGCTAATCGTACGTTCGCGTTGTCATAATCTTCCATACGAAAGATTATGCTAACATGAACGTGTAAAAATAAAAAAAGGATAAAGAAAAGAAATATGAATAGGATTTTTTACTCGGCTACAGGATGTTCTTTTCTCTTAAAATATCTATCCAATGACACTTGCTTCTGCCTTCTTTTTAGCACTTTTCGGAAGTGGTTCATGATAGTGTCGTTATAAAGTCATTGATGACTCTGGTGGCTTCAGCTTTATCGGGGTGGTGGAGTTCGACGAAATTCTGTAACTCGGCCCATTTGCTACACATTTGTTTAATCTCGGACAATGCGACAACAGTTGGTCACGGAGATAGCGATCTACACTCGTACGCCGCTCAGCATCCCACCCTCACGTATACACTCACGCGTCGTACCGGCGTTCGAACTCCGATTTTTGTTTGAACTACGAAGCAAGAATTTCTCGAATTTTTTGTTCGGACTGCGAGTCGTTCGAAAACCGAGGTTCCACTGTACTACAATATCACTTGTCTATCACTTGCTATGAACTCTCACTGGCAATTAAGGCTATGAAGAAAAACCACAAATATTTCAGCGAGGCAGCAGTAGCCAGAGGCTGGTTTTCTAAATATAGTAGTTTTATTTTGGGTCAGTACAATTGTTAATTAAAAATGATATGATATTCAACTGATATTTTTATTTGAATCATAAGTTTTTTGCCATAACAAGTCAATGCTACTGTGATTAAAAAGTGTTCTAAATGGACTCGCTATAGCAGAATAAGCCAATGAAACGCAAGTAATTCAAAGTACTTAAAGTTAAAATTCGACCTAGGAGAATCAGTGGTGATGTCAGATAGTTAGCGTCATTGATGTCTACAGTTGCAGTCAGTATCAAGCCTTATCTCTCAGTAATGACCTCAAGTATTTTGGTTCTCCATATGGGGCTGGTGTTGGTTACCATTTCTGGGGAGATAGGTGTCAGCTAAAGGCAGCATTACGGTCAAAAGCTTTTTTGAGGTGAGGCTATTTTAGTGAATGGCCAGTGTTTGCTCTCCGTGTGCGCCATTTGTTTGCTATTCAATATTTCTCTTGCCAGTGAAATACTAGTATCTTGACTATTCAAACTTTGACAATAGACACAAAAGGAGGCTGAATGTCAAGCATGAAAGTTAGACAAACATGGCGTCCAACTGGTCTGAGTGTTTTCAACGGTTGCGTACCGACACATTACCCCTTCAAGTCTCTTAACTATTGTTTCCTGTTTCACTTTGAGATATGTTGTGAGATTACTATTTCCTACTTAATTTATGCTTTTGAATTTCAAGCTTCAGGTAGTTTTGAAGTTCGAGAAGTCTGACAACATACAATTTAGAATTGCTTAAAAGTTAAGGGTGTGAAACGTTTAGTGTTACGGCTCAACGATCCTGTTTCTAGAGAGGTATCTAATTTCTGACTGAAGCAATGAGATAGCTGGCACTGCGACATCAGACTACCAGGTGTTCATGTGTTGACTCTTTGGTGCAGGAGTCCCAGTTTATATTCCTTGTTTGCATATTTTATCACAAACCTGTCTGATAGAGCTTATCTTCCATGGCACCGCTTTAACTAAGCTATTAGTCAGCCACAAATAGTTGGACAGCTCAATGATCTCTTCACACTGAATGGCTATCTCTTCAGTGAACTATTTTATGATGGCGAGCAATGATCTCTTTATACTGAAAGTCTACCTCTTCAGTGAACTCTCACTGATAACTATGAAGCAAAACCACAAATATTTCACCAAGTTTGCAATAGCCAGAGTGCCATAGGATAGGATGATTTACTAGATGTAGTTTTATTTTGGGTCAGTACATTTGCTAGCTGAAAGTTAGGTAATTTTTAGTTGGAATCATATATTTACATGTAATTCATAGGTTCGTTGCAATAGCAGGGCTAAGTTTTTGCGATTAAAAAGTTGTTCTAAATGGACTCGCTACAGCAGAATAAGCCAATAAAACGCAAGTCATGCACAGTACTTCATATTACAAACCAGCCTATAAGAGTTAGTGGTGATGTCTGATTGTTAGTGTAATTGATGTCTGCAATTGCTGTCTGTATCCAGTCTGATGTCTCAGTAATGATCTCTTGCTCAGGAGCTGGGACATAGGCTTGTTTTATTGTTTGTCATTGGCTGAGGTATTCTACTAGCTCCAGTTTTTTAAGACTAACCAAAGCTTTCACAAAGCTTATTCTCAAGCCCACACAGTCTCAAGTGATTGATGAAAAATATTCTGGCAAGCAATAGCGCAGACTTCAGCTCAATTCAATACCCATGAATGATGGTCATTTTCTCAAAAAAAGACTTAAAGTTCTCGCAAGTTACTTAGCGCCTTGCGCTAGCGGTTAACAAAGACCAGAGATGGTATAATGAGAGATGAATTTGCTTATAATATATGGTAATGAGGGGAGGTGAGACGCAATGGATACATGTATTAGTCCTTTTTCAATGACAAGATACACTCGCTGAGGTACATCAAGATATTGAAGATATTATATTACTATCGCTATGAAAAAAAGGTAAACTTTTTCTACACACGAAAAATGAAGTAAATAAAAAAGCCAGAAAAAAAGATAGTTTTTTAATTTACTGATGAGTTTGATAAAAATAAAATATTTTAAGTGTCTTTGACGTCAATCTGAAGCTTAGCTCAGGATTAAATACTGAAATGCAATACCGCTACCACGTTTCTTGCTATATCATTCCTTAACGTAAGATTGGAGCGTGCCTGTAGACAAGAGCAGATGTGTATTTGTTTAACAAACTGGAGATGATGTTAAGCCAAGCGGAGTGTGCGTTTGTTGCCCTAGTATCAACTTATTCTTGTCTCCCGATATCCAGACCTCCACTTATACCCTTCATATTGCTCGGCATCATGCCTCGCCCCTCTACTACAGCCTTTGAGGTCTTCATTCCTGTCACACAGCAAACATCTTCTCACGTTTCATATGTGACGCACCGTAGTTCTGCACCTGTTCTCTTCTACATTTGAGTAGTATTAATGTTGCTGAAGGGGGAGGCGACAAAGGTTGATGCAGGTTGTATGTCACACTTCAGCTCTAACACAGATGGTTTTTTTTAACTGTTTTGCTTTTTAAAGATGAACTTCAAAAAAACTTTAATAAATTTTATCCGAAAGTTTTGTTATTTTTCTATCATTTGCGATTGTTTTTGATGTTTGAGGCGATCCGACTGCCAGGATGTTTCAAGATTAAAACGGACTGAACTTGATTGCGGTTAAAACGCTCAAATCAAGCAAAAGTGCAGTTATGATAGGTTATAGGTGCAAAGAGACAGATGGAATAGAGACGCGTAACGTAGCAACTTAAACGCAATAGCTTATATCAACTATCGCAACGATAGCAATTAGGTAGTGACATCATTTCATATATATTTTTGGTCTGACCGTTTTAAGTTTTGTTGTGTTTATCTGTAAACATCCTGGCAGAGCATCTCAAACATCAAACATAATCTCAAATGATAAAAAAATGCTAATACTTTCTGCTAAAATCTATTAAAGTTTTGTGTCAGCTCATCTTTAATACAGCCTGTGCGAAATCCCGCTCAAGTAAACATGGTTTTTGTAACAAACAACCATTTTTATATTTTCGGATGAGTCAATCTTCGCTAATATTACTAGTGATGTCAATGACCTTTTCGTAGCTAATCAAGGATCATTCTGTCTCTCTAGTCTTTTTATCCTCAGGTTATAAGCTGTTCTGTCAAGCGCAAATTAGTTAGTATTGGCTCAGCTGTAGCAGTCGATATTTGAAGAGTCTGTAACTGAATGATACACGTTATCATTCCATCGGCTGGATAGGCCAATTTATGTCCATTAATTTCATCTAGATTAGCTCCGATTGTCGTTAGGAAAGAATTGATTTCTGAACTTTTATCTGGTTTCAGACTGAGAAAGGAACTGTGCATTGACCTATATGATGGGCTTTAATTACTAGCTGCAATGAAGGTCTACAACAGAGGAATCCCTTGGCGTGCTACCAAGGTAGCATTACTCCTAATATATGTGCAGACCGTCGCAGCAGCCGATGATTGGTTATTTACATCTATGCAATACTCTGGAACCATCAGAGAATGCGATATATTTTGTGATAGGTTATATGTGACTAGTTCGGAACCGATGGGTATACACTTACCTGAACGACCTCGTGTAGCTGCTGTCACCTATAAAATTGCTAGAACTAGTTGGAACCAGTTTCAAGCAGAATCTTTGATCATCGGAGATTTCGCATTTTTATTTGTTCGTACGAAAACGGACGGCACAAGCAAGCTCAACAGAGAAAGGAGGCCCTACTATCAATTAGGCATAGAAGCTACTATAACTTTCCTTGATAATCGGAAGGTATTCACAGCCTCCACCAATGTTGACATCACTGTCTTAGATGTCAATGATGTGCCACCTCTTTTCGCCGAGTTAAGTTATACTATGGAAATAGCTAATACAGCTGACATTTTTTCCACCATCGGTTCTGTCAAGGCAACAGATGCAGACGAAGGGTTTAACGCTGAAATCTACTACTCGTTTGAACAATGGTTAGATGAACTCGCAATACATCCAACGAGTGGTGACATCTACATAACAAGGAATCTCACCCACTTTTCAGGTAGGGATTACGACTCTTCTATAAAACTCTAAACAGCTGTCTGTCAGTAAGATATTCTCTATGTTTCCATGAGGGGATTACTCCGCAAGTGGACGTCATTCTCAAAATGAAAAAAAATGAAAACAGCATTTGAGAATGATGCGCAAGTAAATGCCATTCTATTCCATTTCAAACATTTTCTACATCTCGGTTGCTCCTATTTCGATTTGACAAAACAGAAGTGCGCCGCTATGACCTCGGGGGTAAAAGTTCTTATCTTTTTCAACAAAGCGCCCTCATGAATCCGCAACATGCAAATATCCATTGAAACACTTATCTCGTGGTAACTCGATTGATTGCACAGTCTAATGCAGGTGTTTAAAGCAATTTCCTGAAGATATCAATGTAGGCCTAAATGTTATATTTTTTAATAACAGAACTTCTTCGTATACAAAGCTCGCAGTTTTTTTACATAAAGTAAATTCTTTCAGTTTTGACCAGACCTCAAATCATTCTTCTTGCTAATAGAACAGACAGATAATGAATTTGAGCACCACGGTAAACCTTAATCATGGTATTAAAAGTTGGTATTTTTGTAATCCTCCGTTATAACCACAGATCAAATTTTCAGTTTATCAAAAGGTTGGCTCAAGACAGCCTATCAATCATTTGTAAATATTTGAGATGCTTGGCAAAGCGCTAGGCTTGTCTGAATGATGAGGCGTACAACCATAGAACCGTACAATGGAGCTCGGAGGTTTGCAATACAAGTGTTACGTAGTCTGAAATAAGCTATGTTGTATGCTATGGCAAATTCTGTTGAACCCCAGTACAAGTGTAACTATCACTTTGTAGGAAGAAAACGGTTCACTAACAACGTCATAGCCGCCAATAGAGGTAGCGGGCGTGAATCTACAGTACCAATAACTTTCAACATAGTGCAGAGAAACAGTCATTCTCCAGAGTTTGACCTGATTGAGCGACCTCCAGTGAACGCTTATACTCCTGTCGGGGTGACCATCATGATTATTAAGGTTTGTCTATCTGTACCTTTTGTGGTGCCATGAAGTTAATATCACAGTCATAATTTAGTTCAAATTATGTATTCAAAGTCAATGGTTATAGTGATAGTAAATTGCTCATAATAATGTTGGTTTTATTGTCATTGGTCACTAGCAGCAGACGACTTATAGTTGGCATCTTTTATTTGGTCACTAGCAGCAGAAGACTTATAGTTGGGATCTTGTCGGTGCACAGTAGTGCGGCAGCGACACCGTAGCAAACTTATGTCATTACTGCTAAAATGTAAAGGTCGAATATGTAACGGTGCTGTCTAGAGTGTAATGGTGCTGTCTAGAGTGTAACGGTAAATAATATATCATCATTTCAAAAGATTGATGGATTGTTTATCTGTTGCTTCAATGTTTGTTTCGTCGGCTAACTTCAAAGAATCTTGATACTATTTAGATATCTTGAAATTGAAGGTCAGGTAACTTATCTACATCCTATCATTACAAGCTGCCAGCCATGTTGACCTATTTGATAACAGCTGAGTTATACTAAAATTCTTTAAATAGTTGTGTGTAAACAATATAAATGTCTTGGAGTATTCATGATTAACTCTGACTGACAAGAAAGGTCTGTAGGTAACTTCAGACAGTTACCTGTAGGTAACTTCAGACAGTTACCTGTAGGTAACTTCAGACAGTTACCTGTAGGTAATTTCAGACAGTTACCTGTAGGTAACTTCAGACAGTTACCTGTAGGCAACTTCAGACAGTTACCTGTAGGTAACTTCAGACAGTTACCTGTAGGCAACTTCAGACAGTTACCTGTAGGTAACTTCAGACAGTTACCTGTAGGTAATTTCAGACAGTTACCTGTAGGTAACTTCAGACAGTTACCTGTAGGTAACTTCAGACAGTTACCTGTAGGTAACTTCAGACAGTTACCTGTAGGTAACTTCATACAGTTACCTGTAGGTAACTTCAGACAGTTACCTGTAGGTAACTTCAGACAGTTACCGGTAGGTAATTTCAGACAGTTACCTGTAGGTAACTTCAGACAGTTACCTGTAGGTAATTTCAGACAGTTACCTGTAGGTAACTGTCTGAAGTTACCTACAGGTAACTTCAGACAGTTACCTGTAGGTAACTTCAGACAGTTACCTGTAGGTAATTTCAGACAGTTACCTGTAGGTAACTTCAGACAGTTACCTGTAGGCAACTTCAGACAGTTACCTGTAGGTAACTTCAGACAGTTACCTGTAGGTAATTTCAGACAGTTACCTGTAGGTAACTTCAGACAGTTACCTGTAGGTAACTTCAGACAGTTACCTGTAGGTAACTTCAGACAGTTACCTGTAGGTAACTTCAGACAGTTACCTGTAGGTAACTTCAGACAGTTACCTGTAGGTAACTTCAGACAGTTACCGGTAGGTAATTTCAGACAGTTACCTGTAGGTAACTTCAGACAGTTACCTGTAGGTAATTTCAGACAGTTACCTGTAGGTAACTGTCTGAAGTTACCTACAGGTAACTTCAGACAGTTACCTGTAGGTAACTTCAGACAGTTACCTGTAGGTAATTTCAGACAGTTACCTGTAGGTAACTGTCTGAAGTTACCTACAGGTAACTTCAGACAGTTACCTGTAGGCAACTTCAGACAGTTACCTGTAGGTAACTTCAGACAGTTACCTGTAGGTAACTTCAGACAGTTACCTGTAGGTAACTGTCTGAAGTTACCTACAGGTAACTTCAGACAGTTACCTGTAGGCAACTTCAGACAGTTACCTGTAGGTAACTTCAGACAGTTACCTGTAGGTAATTTCAGACAGTTACCTGTAGGTAACTGTCTGAAGTTACCTACAGGTAACTTCAGACAGTTACCTGTAGGCAACTTCAGACAGTTACCTGTAGGTAACTTCAGACAGTTACCTGTAGGTAACTTCAGACAGTTACCTGTAGGTAACTTCAGACAGTTACCTGTAGGTAACTTCAGACAGTTACCTGTAGGTAACTTCAGACAGTTACCTGTAGGTAACTTCAGACAGTTACCTGTAGGTAACTTCAGGCTTAACGATAAACTTAAACAAAATTTTAGTAGATTTTATCAAAAAGTGCCAGTATTTTTCTACCTTTTGATGTTTGGGGTGATCTGACTGCCAAGATGTTTCAAGATTAAAATCGACAAATCATGATCACGGTTAAAACGCTCAAAAGAAAAACACGCTCGAAGTGATGTGACTAGTCGCTATCATTATTAGTTGATAATCGGCTCTTGCATTCAAGTTGCAGTAATAAACATTTTTATTCTGTGGGTCTCTTTGCAACTATAGACATCATAATCACACTTTCGCTTGATCCGAGCGTTTTAACTGCAATCAAGGTTTATCGATTTTAATTTTGAAACATCTTGACAGTCGGATCACCTCAAATATCAAAAACAATCGTATATGATAGAGAAATAGGCCTACTGATACTTTCGGATAAAATTTCTGCAAGTCCATCCTTAAGGAATGTACTTATGTGAGAACAAGACAGGCAGTATTAGGATAGCTATAAGCTGTCTCATTCCTGCGGAATGTTAGGACTCAATGATATGAAAGATTCTTCTAACACATACCCTAACGCTTAGTGACATCTGTTTATCGGATCAATTCAATGCTGGCAGTTTTATGCAAATGTTCAGCCCAAAATCATCTTTTTTCTGTAAGTTTTATTTAGACATTTGTAAAGTCACCCATCTATTTGGAAATTTAAGTACTTTGTTCACTCATGGTGTAAAACAATTATTTTGTCGCCAAAAAGCAACATAAAAAGACAAAAAGATGTAATAAGTTTAAATTTACTAAGTTTATAATTAGATGGTTTTTATCTCCTCCAGGTGGCAGACAAGGATCCAGGAGAAAATGGTGAGGTCGACTCACTAAATATAATCTCAGCAGTCGGCTCAGAGAGGAGAGATGCGCGCAGCAGTTTTGCTCTTGTAGCCTCCCAAGGAGCTGCCAACCAACCTCGTCTGCTCGAGTATCAGCTGACTGTCGCTGACTCACTGGAGAATCTTGGAAGTCAGGTAGGACTTTTCTAGAGTTGATCAGATAATTGGCGAAGTAACGCTTTAAAAAAAGCTTATCTTCATTATGACAACTGATGTGTGTATTGAGTTGTTATGAGTTGAGTCGATTTAAGTTATGAGTTGATAACTCAACTTAAAATCATAACTTATAATTATACCTTAATAATAATATATAACTTATAATATAACTTTTAATAATACCTTGAGTTGTTGTAAATTGAGTTGATTTAATTTATGAGTTGAAAAAAGATCGTCATGGTCAAAAATCGTCATGTCATACAGTCATGGGAGGACCCCCATAACTGTATATATCTATAAGCATTTGTTTTGGTCTAATTGATTAACTAGAACTCATTGGTTGCGGCTAACTTAAATGAAATCTAAATGATACGATAGTTAGTTTAACGATGATCTATGAACGAATCCAGTAAAACTATTTTTACCATATACCAACCGCGTCTGTGATAAGCAAAAGATTCAGTTATTATAGCCTACAGACATTAAATTGTTTATGAAGATTCTGGGCTGCAACTTATAATGGTGGATTGACACACAGGCTCTTACTCCGTTGTCAATGGGCCTTATCTGACTCGATTATTGAGTACCCTTGCGTGCACCAATCGATTCTCCTTCGATTGTAATGGGTAAACGATTGAAATCGGAACGCCTTTAGAGTATCCCATCACAAAACAGCATACTCATAGAGGTATACAAAGACTATCCTTCACAGGGTAAGCTCTGAATGCCTCTATGAGTATCATAGAGGCACGAGTATGAACCACGTATCATGGCTAACCTTCACAGGGTAGCCATGATATGGTTATCTACTTTGTGGCAGCAGTCATCCACCATATAGTTAACATGTAATCACAGTGTACTACGTGGTAGCTGTTAACTGCATGATCTTTAGGTATCATGTAGTTAATAGTTCATTGAAATGTAGCTCAGTTATCTACAATGTAAGTTTACTCATGTCAAGAAAACAGACCAGAATATTCGTCACTGTCTGCCAAATGAACAATTTATCAGCTTGTATTATCTTTGACACGACTACAATATTATATTCTAGCTAGTAGCTAGGGAGAGAACACAAAGAGACCATTACTGCACCAACCAATCATGAAATGCATAGCCTATATGTGAGCTTTAGATATAAGGTTGGGCTTATGAAGTTGCACCCGCAGTAGCGCATTTTATTCTAAGGTAACGCTTTATTTCAAGCCCTCACATTTTCTTTCAAGTCATGAGCCTTTGTTGTGAGTTTGAGATTTTATTTTAGCTAGTGAGGACTTAAGTACAAAAATATATTATACTAAAGGCTACGTTTGTTAATTTTCTAACGAACAAACATGAACTAACATTGGCAGCCGTCTGGAAGATTAAGAAATTGAGTGTACGCTTCAGTAGAAAAATCGTCTTTCAAAGATGGACTTGCACAAAATGTTAGCCGATTTTGTCAGAATGTATCAGTCTTTTCTACTATTTGCGATTGTTTTTTATGTTTGAGGTGATCAGACTTCCAGGATGGTTGAAGATTAAACTCAACAAAACTTGATCGTAGTTAAGATGCTCAGCTCATGTTAAAATGCAATTAGGATGTCTATAGTTGCAAAATAGCTTGACAGAATACAGACACGTAACGCTGCAACTTGAAAGGAATAGCCGATATCAACTATAGCGGCAATAGCAACAAGTGGTGTCATTTCACACATTTTTCTTCCGATCGCTTTCACCGCGACCAAGTTTTGTTGATTTTAATCTAAAAACCTCCTGGCAGTCGGATCCCCTCCAACATTAAAAACAATCATGATACTTTTCTATCACAAATGATAGAAAAGTATCCATACTTTCTGATAAAATCTACTAAAATGTTGTGTAAGTTTATTTAGAAGCATCTAATAACAGTATTGCCGCTGTTCAGTCTGAATGAATTCTGCTTTGAACCGTGCTAAAGAACTAGTAATGACATCTGACCCTAAACAAGATGGCTGTAGTGATTAGACACATCCTAAGTCCCATATGACTAGCTGTAAGCAAGCATTCACATACTCAACAAGTATTTTAAACCTCAAAACCTATATTATAGCATTTAAAAAAGTTTGAAACTTCAAAAATGAAAACTAAGAAAAGTAATATTTAAAATACGTTTCAGAACTTGAAGAGGGAAAGCTGAATTAAATTAAACTATTATTTCATAATTTCAATTAAGTATTTTATCTGTAGGAATTATGAGTTCATCGCTTCCTGGTTCGTCGTGCGTAACCGTGATGTATTTGTCAGCTTTGTAGTTACACGATTGATAATTACACGGTTAGCTGGCTGCATTTTTATCGCTGTAATAGCCTTCTGATGCTCTGGTGTTGTGGCTCATTACTTTCCATATTGCCATAGCGTATAATAAATATGACTGCCTTATTCCCGGCAGTGGTCTATCAATATTCCATAATATTTCAATCACGAAGGGCTATATTTGTACAAGAGTATTATGTAAGGATACAACCAAACCTCTACACTTGAATTAACTTTTTTCCCTGCTTCTGCTCCACATGTTAAAGCCATGGATAGTAGAGCAAATGTTCGCATGCGAGTGCACTGTAATCTCCTTTACTATAATAAAAGCCGTGACTGTCCTTATGGCTGAAACCATCTTTGAAATAAATAAAAAAAATTTAATGGTACAGAATTTGAACTCACCACTTTCAGCATAATAGGCTGACACTCTAACAACTTCACAAACCAACTGCTCACTAGCATATGTGAATAATGGTACATATGTTTATTGCGCCTGACAATCTCTCACAATACACGAGACTGGCGAGCTATCACTTTATTCAATTTGTCCCGCAACTCACAAGTTCATAACTCCTTGATAAATGCATCATAGGGCAATGTAAGGAGAGATATAACAATTAAATTGCAAAGATAGTTATCAACAAAAGCATTTGTAATTTATCTTAGGGACCGATGTGAGGCGTATTGTTTCAAAAGTGTTGAAGATGTTGTTAGAGAACCTTAACGTAACTTCAGTTTAGAATAACTAAGGATTCCCATAACTTGTCTCATTTTTTTATTTTTCCGTTTTTTAGTTTTGTCGTTAGTCTCTTCTCCTTTACCTAAAGAAGTTTCGAAAAACTTATCTAAGTAAAGAAGAAACTTATCTAGGGGAAGATATAAGAAATCAACTATTAACTACCCGCTACCTTAGTACCATGCAGTTAACGGTTAACAGACTGTGTAGGTACATCGCAATTACTTGTTAACTATATAGTGAATGACCGCTGCCACTAAGTAGATAAGTGTATCATAGCTAAGGCTGCCTTTGGCAAATAAAAAAAGAGATAGTTAATACATTGTAAGTTTCAAGAAATGTACAATGTGTTATTTTGGAAACAACTTCAGGTTTATAGCCAATATTTAGACAAATTTTATGTCGTGTTAAAAAGTTCACATGCTAAATCTATCATGCATAGAGGTTTTACTGTATTATTGGTTTCGGTTTATGTACTTGTCTCCTTATTTTTAGCCTTGTCTAGTTAAATATATATGCAATTATAAATGAGACATTCAAATTTGTATCGCTGACAATTTTGGCTTCCAGGTTAACATAACCTTGCAAGCGCGTGATAAAGGCAACCCTCCTCGATTTGGTGAAGTAATCATACCTTTGAAGATCCGTTTGGAGAGACGTTCGGAAGAGCAAGATGTCGTTGAACTAGATATAGCTGAGGGCCTACCTGCCGGTGAGTGTCATAAACTGACAAGTGAGCTACTAATATCTTTACTGATGTCAAGTGTCACGTTTCCTTGACATCGTAATTTTTTGCCAATACGTTTATTCAACCTATCATTTTCTGTTAACCATATTTGCTTCGTTACATATTTTTACAAGTTTATTGATAAACATACAAGTGAAATTACTGTTCAATAAATTATATGAGTTTAGACATTTAACCAGATAGTTGTATTCCAGTCACAAAACTGTATCTTATTACATTGCTTCTGTAACAGGAACGCCGCTCTATTATGTTAAACCACCAAAGAATGCCAGAGATGTGACATACCGACTTCTTGGTGGAGATCTTCACACCTTCAGTGTTCAATCTTCAAGTGGAGTTCTCTTTCTCCGGAGAGAACTCGATGCAGAGGAGACTTTCCAAGCTATGGTAGAGGTGAGTCATATTTCTATATTTGTTATGTTCTAGGAAGCTAAGCAATGTATGTACGTATGTACATGTACATATGTATAACTTTATATTAGCATTGGTAATCATCAACAAAATTGTGTTTTTCGGCGGAAATCAGGAACTATTGAGTGAGTTGAACAGAGTGTTTTAAAAGTTGGTAATCTTATAGTATTACGGAAGAGTCTGGATAGCAAATTGAAGGTGGTAGTAACATAAAGTTCATAAACTGATACATATGATGGTGGATGTAGTATGTTGGTGTCACGGAATAGAAAACGATGTTTGTCATATGTGTGGAAGGGTAAATACAAATATTCTGGGCATAGTTTATAAAAGATTTTGAAACCTGTAACACAAATGCAAAAGTTGTCTTACGGCAAATTGAAAAGACAATGAGCAGCCTATAATGAAAATGTCCTTCCAGAGTAATCTTTACTCATATGACAATGTTTAGTTTGCTGCGTGACTGCATTTTGCACTTTTAATATAAAATGTACATTATATTATGTTATATTATGTATATAACATTATATAATATAAGCCTAATAGAGTATTTAATATGAATGTGGGCAGAGGTAGAGATTGCACAAAGAATAAGAGTTTGGCTATGAGCAGTTGGAGTGGTTTCACAGCTCCATAATCTTGTAAAATAATTTTATTTTAATATGTATTTAATGTGTAATTTTAATATGTTCAAATTAAAACAAAAATTTTTCAGGGCAGTGCGTTTTTTATAATGTTGATGGCATAGCCAAATATGGAACATAGCAACCGAAATATGTGAATATGTACAAAATGTCTAAAATAAAATGTTTTCAAGCTGTAGGAGAGTTTGCGGTTATCAAACAATTACTAAGTGTACATACAGTGATAGTGAAGGGGCACACCCCATTTGGTGCTGCAATACCATTGTGGAAACAGCTATGTCCCTCTCATTCTGTCGTGATTCAGTGTCGCCGTTTCAAAGCGAAACACCCTTGCGATGTGCCATCTGTGTGCCATGGAAACGGCCTTAGCAACTAACAGCGATTAACTAGTGCCATGTGCATAATGAATAACGCCACAAGTACCAGATTTTTTTTGATCATCCATGGTTGGTTTTGTCCTTGACCTCTTAAAGATACAACCATCACTCTGCAATAGCCCCCTATGGAAACCTGACCAGCTTGTCGCTCCAGTGTAGGGCTTTGGCACTGGTGCACTCAGGTGTCACTATACTATCTCTGTATGGAAACTTAATCTAGGCCTATAGGCCTTGACAGACTGTTGTGTTAGAAATGTCAGCTAATGATTACAAGCTTTCAACTCTCCGAGACTGTCTGTTGAGTATCAATACATGCCAATTTGCTCATTATTGCCAGGTTGGACTGCGATGCAAGATAATTGGCTTTGAAGACAGGTTTGAGTACAGTGTCAAGGTCACTTTTACTGTTAGAGATGAAAATGACAACTTTCCTGTCTTCCATACTTTAGTGCTAGAAAATCGGCTGCCAGAGGACAGTCCTATTGGTGAGTGGCAGGCACCCCATCTAACTAGAGTTTTAGTATAATTCTATTAGGCCATCAGGGTATTAAGACGCGTGAAATGTTTACCAAGTAGCTTGAACGACTCTCACCCGAGGCTCGCGTTTATCGTACAGATTGATTCTATTGTTTGTTAATAGAAGCTGTTTACAATTATGCTTAGAATATCGATTTTAATGCACAACTAATTATGGTATGTGATTAGCTAACTAATCTTTCATGCTAGCAGCTGAATGACTTTTAAATTATGGTACATGGATTTCTGGCTATAGCCAGTTGGATGAGTGGTTTGAGCAGCAAAAATGCCATATAATTAAGATTAACTAGTCCTAAAAATGCAATTTGGTTGACTCCCTACAAATGTGTAGCCATTAATTTGCAATAGTTTTTCATCAGTAATATTCACTGTTGGCAGCATGCTCATACTTTATGGCTCGAAATATGATTGGTTCTTATTTGCCAGAGTTTGTCTTGATTGGCTCTTACTGACTCAGGTTTTTCCTAGTACAACAATGAAATGACTAATAAAAAGTAGGGCTGCGAACTCTTACAAAAATAAAAGTGTATTATTAAATTGTATGAAATAATTAAATTTTTTAATATTTAGTTACATAATGTCTAAATAATTTATTTAAATTATGAGGCTATAACTGAAGCACCTTTAATTTATTTAGTTTAATACACTGAATGAAATAACATTTTGTAATTTTAATACACACTCGTATTTAAATAATTATGAATTCTATGTTTTTATAAACAGATTCTATACTGCTGCAAAACAGTCCATTCTCAAAACCTATATTCAGATAACACTGAAAATTTGTCCTTGAAATGTGGAGAATTATTTTCGCTTTTTATTATTCCCCATAAACCTTTCTATAAAATTAACTTCATTTATTTCTTGTAAAATAATTTTTTTCTGTAGACAGCAGTAGCTGTTGAAGTCTTGTAATATGATCACAAAGTGTCGTAAAAATATAATTCCTTTGTTTTGCGTAGGCCTACTGATATCATTGATATGTGGCTATCGCTAAGTGTCACTGTTAACCAAAAGACTCTTGACTATGAGTAGGCCAGTCACTACATCTTATCTTAGTGGCAAGCTCTCATAAAAACTTATCTGTAGATTATTTCATGTTAGAAGCTAAAGAAAACAATTAGTCATATAACCTTGACATTCACATGTGACTCCAATCAACTATGAAACACAGGAAGTAGAGGTATGTAATTGTAGGTAAATTGGTAACGATTGCCAGTGCCACAGATGAAGATGCGGATGAAAACAGTCATATCACATACTCGATTGCTGGTGACAGAGATGATAAGTTACCTTTCAACATCGACCCTAGGAGTGGCGAGGTAAAGGATATAGACCTTTTTTGATAGGGTGATACCACTGTAAGATCACCAATTTGAGAAAAAATATTGAGTACTTTAGTTTGTGAGACAAAGTCATATCCACCATTATTTTGACATCCGCATTTGCAGATGTTTACGTTAACACCTATATCTTAGTTTTTCTCACAGTCAGCAGTTAAGGGGAAAAGGTAGCCGCCCCACTCTTTAAGCTTAAGAACGGAAAGATCCGTTATGTGAGCTAAGAAGAATGATTGCAATCACTGTTCACCTACATTGCCTAACCTGTTTAGAATTGGTGGCCACTTGGCTAAAAGGCTACTAAAGTCTGAGTGTTTTGACTGATGTTATGACGGATATCAATTTAGCTGTCAGCTACACGTTGATTGGTTGAGGAGTGCACCGTAATCAGTTTTGCTAGATATATTAAGGATTAGCCATTTCTCCAGAAATGCACTCACAAGCTTTTACTTAGCTTTGATGGTTGAAATCTAATCGTTTCAAAGCGCTTCATTCAATATGCAGCTATTTTCTTTTTGAAAGACGGATGATCAACTGATTTTATCATTGAATAATTTCTCAGTTATGTTGCAACATTAGCAATACTTATGTTAAAAATGCCATTTACGGACATTAAAAGAACAATACTCGAGTAACCAACAAGTGGATCAATAAATTACAAGACTCCAGTTGGAGCGTTCAATCTTGAACAAGCACACGAGGTTCTTCCTCATATATTAATCACACGTTTAATATCCTGTAGCAGTTGTCTGATACCTTGTAGTGAAGTTCTTATGAATAGGTAGGTAGTCAGCATCTGCGGAGAGGATAGCTATCCACTCCGTTTCTACTCCACCAAATGCTAACAAACGTAACTCACATACTCGTGCAGATGTTTACCCATTATCCATGTACTACTTGTAGATTCGGCTGACAAGTTCTGTAGACTACGACAAAGGGCCTAGAGTATATCACATACCTGTGCGGGCATCTGACAGCGGTTCCCCATTTCGAAGGGAAACGGAGAAGATTTTCACTGTAGTAGTTGACAATGTGAATGACAACAAGCCGATGTTTGAGTACGACAAATGCGATGTCACTATTTCTCAAGTAAGTTGATACTTATTGCAGAGTTATAGCCTCAGCTGCTTTTAAAATGTCAAGACGTTAGGAATTGTGAAGCGCTTGATACCATCGGTGCCAAGACTAGAGAGATTGTGAAGCACTACTATATGCAGAGTACTGCAAGCAATAGTGAAGCGAGACCTTTTGTCCTTGACATTTTTATCTTTTATCTTAAAGGTCGCACACTTTGAGATCAAAACATTTTGTAGTCAAAATTTTTAAGACAATTCCAATTGACAATGGCTTCATGCTGTTTTAGATTATCATGGTTATTGATTTCAAGTTAGCTCTTGTCTTCTGCAGTGGTTTGAATTGCGTTTACTTAAAACATACTACCTCACAATAATTGAGCATCAAAGAAACTGGAAGATAAAATTATGTTAGAAGTATGTCTCAGTTTTGACGGCGGTGAATTCACAAACATGTATGGTCAATATTTCTTCAGCGCCCTTCAACCTCCCAGAGTTCTTCAAAAATCTTCCTTTTCCATCGCTTCTGCGGCTGATTAGCCTAGTAGAATAGGGTATGAAGGCATAGGAAGAATTGCTTTGTACGTAGGTGTGAAGCGAGGCATGAGGTGAGCAGCTGCTGCCAGAATACTAATTACTGGCTGCTGTCTTTTGAGTCGTTAAGAGTAGGAAATCTGTCTTACATGAGCCTCGCCCTAAACTCCATAGACGCCATCTCCTAATGCTGACATTTCATATTCTCATTTTAGTAAAGCAAGCTTTACAATTTGTTCAAACTTTAAAAGTGGTTATTTAAAATTTTATTTTAGTTTAAAATGAGAACTCTTCTAGGTAAGATGAAAGGTATGAATACATAAATCAATTTGAAATATGTTCGTACAACTTTCCTAAAGGGAACTTGCCAAATACATCATACAATATATTAATTTATAGTATAACTAGAATAGGTTTCATTAAAATCTTTACTATAATAAGAGCAGTGTCCTTCTGAAGCCTTCTTTTGGCGCTGTGAAAAAAGATAGCATCATGCTGGATTTAATCTCATGGAATTCAGCTTACTTGTGTGATGCGGTAACCTCTGTACCAGTCAGCCACCATCAGATATCATGGAATAATTGTGCAGATACTTATTCTCAATGTTTTATCTGCACTCCTTATGATCTCTCACAGTACATAAGACTACTAGGGTACTAGCAAATCATAAAAAGAGATCTATTATGAATGCAACTTTGATTTGTAAATTAAGGTACCACAAGTTTCTGAACCCCAAGGTAGTTCAAGGAGAGTCAGATAATGACTCTCTTTCTCTGGCTTGATATTACGAGTAAAACGTAACCCACTAGATTCATGAAATTATTTTATAGTATGTAATTTAATATACATGTAATTCATTGCAATATAATATGGTACAACTTAAATTAATATAACAAAATAAGCCCTTGGTTGGAATTTTTCGTAGGACATCACAAGAGGGAGTAGGGTTAGCAGAGTGACAGCGCTCGACGTTGATGGAGATTTAGGTGAGATATCATACAGTGTCCAGTGTCAGCAGGTGCCATGCGATTGCATGCTTCAAATAAATGATCGAGATGGCCTCATAACTACCACACGCAATTTGGGCATAGATGTGGGCAAGACAGTCACTTGTCTAATCAGAGGTGAGTTTTTTCAATTTCGATTTTCAATTAAATTAAGAAATATTTCATCAAAATCAGTTAATAATTCTAAGTAAAATTTCACAGCTGGTCATGTGATCGATGCAGTAAACTAGCTAATGTTTCCTATGGTTGCTAGTTTCCGTCACATGGTTGCTAGTTTCCGTCTTATGGTTGCTAGTCTCCGTCACATGATTGCTAGTCTCCGTCACAGGATTGCTTGTCTCCGTCACATGATTGCTAGTCTCCGTCACATGATTGCTAGTCTCCGTCACATGATTGCTAGTCTCCGTCACATGATTACTAGTCTCCGTCACATGATTAATCCGTGAGTTTGCATCATCAGCAAGATATAAACAGCAAAAACGTTCAAATCAAGTGAGTTTTGTTACTCGCATATTTTTGCCGAATGTTTCATGCTTGTGAAAGATGGAAACAATACAAAAAAGTGCTATAGTCCGCAACATGTGAATATCCATTCAAACACTCAATTCTCAATCCACATGATCCACACAATGGAAACACGGTGATCGAGGTCCTAGTTATTTTCTATAGCAGCTATGGCCAAATCTCTTAATCCGGATCAAGAGATCTTGATCCGGATGCCAATCTCTGTAGTTTTTTTGTGGATCTTCCAAGTTGGCTGTCAAAAAATATTTTTTTATTTTCTTAAAAAGTATTTTTTTAAATTTGGTTTAAAAAAGATTTTTGTAAACCTTTCTTAGAACGTTTGTAAATTCTTTGTTTTCAGCAATGAATATTGTGAAAAACAATCATAGTACACGACTCACAAATACTCCTCTTCATAAACTTTAAGAGTCGCTGTAAGTAGCAAGAAATCGCGTTTCGATAGTATAGTGAAGTCAAAGCCTACTCATCATTTTTCTCACTGATATCAGACATATTTATTACAGCACATTCATTCACTGATTTTTAGTCAAACGATGCATATAAACAAAGTTTTTTTAAATCGTATTTGATGCTTTGTTTTAAGGTGTACACAAATAATTGCATGTTTATGTATGGTAAAAAAAATGCCCATCTTTAGCTCGTTGTGGATCTTTAATTTGTCAGATATGGATGTAGCAGATCATGACCAAAAACATTTGGCCATCCCTGTTCTATAGCATACAATTCTTAGCGACTATCTGACAGTTACAGTATATGTCCTTTAAATTTTAGCGTTTGACGGAAGAAATGATGCAGAGCCTGTTGAACTCAGCGTAACCGTTGTTAGCCAGCGAACAGATAGAGTGAACCTCGACTGCACAGAGACTCAGGCTAGAAAAATTTACGAAGATGCTCAAAGGGTAAGGATATAATAATAAAATTTAACATTTTTTCAATAAACAGCCATTTTAATTCAGTCTTAAAATTTATAGGCCTTCTTAGCCTCAGTTTCTTAGATTTGCTGCACTTTGTAGGCTGCAGCTGCAAGCAACCCATCTTCTGAAGAAATCACACTTTTGCCATCTAGCCACTTATCTAATGACCACAGCCCAGTGTTTGACAGAGAATTCACCTCTCAGACCACTGAATACTACTTACCTGAGAGCCTTGCTGTCGGCAGCATTGTTACCCATTTGCTAGCAACGGATGAAGACACTGGCTATGCTGGGTTAATTCAGTATCACATCACCAGGGGCAACTCATTAGGTAATCTATGATTGTTTTAGTGCCAGAACAGTCTACAAACCACCACAAAATGTCGACCAATAGTATCAAGTATTACATATACTGTAGCAGAAGTGATTGTCCCAAATATTCCATACAGAGGCACCAACCATTTAAAATATGACATACACATGTGTCAATCATATGAAATACTAGTTAAATTCCAGCGTTGCACTAGTAATAAAATAATACCTGGTAAGCTAGTATTAATTTTTACTATTATAATAGCCGTGAAGCCAGCCTGACTTTACGCGTAATGACGTTAGGCATAACGTCAAGCTGACTTTGTAAGCGCTGCATAAATACAGTGACATTCTATTAAAGGTGGCATCCAAATAGAGGTTTTACAGTATGTGCCTTTTCTGCCATAGGATGGCAAGGACAGCTTAGTGTATTGGGTTAGATGTCCCGTCTGCAGACCTGGAGGTTCTGAGTTCAAATTCAGTGCAAAGTAGATTTTTCGTTTCTAACACTTTATCGCTATAACTGGACAGATAAACACTGAAACATTTATATATACCAATTGTATACAAATGTTGAGAGATTATTACCATTGTTACAGGAAATACTTGAGTACGCGGCAGCATAGCGCGCGCTACAAAGATGCCGGATGAGATGAAATATTTCTGTCCTTAAATTGGTAGAGATATCTAAAAACAAAATAGAAATAGTAAAAATATTACCAAAATTCTTTTTGGTCAAACAGATCGACCCATAATGGCTACCATTAGCGTTAGGAATAGCAGTCCACATAAGAATTTGTGTACTTAAAGTTTAAGTTATGTTTACGCCACATCAGATTTTTTTAACTTTCTTACTACCGTGAGCCGATGTATCGGCAATCGGGGTAATAGACGAACAGACTGTAAGCCGATGAATTGGCTAATCAATAGAGTTTCATTTTTCTTTTCATTATGAAGTCTATGCATTAGCTAGACCAATCAAATTTTGTTGATCAAATCGAAAATCTTTTTGCTAAGCAATTCCATTTCTAATTATTTTTCAAAACGCAAAAATCGGATCGCTATCATCATGGCAGTAAAAAATTCCCCGGTTCGTTTAATGCAAAGGAAACGTCAGAAATTTTGCGAGAATGGGATTCACTAAACAATTTTACACTTATCTTGTAGAGAATTTTGTTTTGAATAAGATGCATTTTACAATAAAACGATATCTGTTTTGATTCTCGAGATATTGCATAAATACTAGCGGCATATCGATTTTTTGAAAATTCATTTGAATTTATCTGGTCGGAATAGCGAATTTAGCGCAGTAATAGAAGAGTCAATAAGTGTGTCAGCTAGAGATTTGCTAATAAGTAGTCCATATAAAAACTGCTTACATTACAACAGGCATTCTTATTATACCACTGATTAAATTGTAAAGCTTTTCATGCTATCAAATAGTTTGCTAAGCCAATCAGTGTGAGCAGACAAATGGCACAATATCTTGTATGTGAAGAGAATACAGCCTGCAGCAGTTGATACTAGTTTCTGATAGAATACAAAAACAAGTCTTACCAAAAGCTGAACATATGAATCATAATGGGTTACCGACCCCTTGTAGAGGACAAATGGATGAACACAGGTGTCCGCTATCACTTATTGTTCCCACTGAGCATCACCTTCCCTTGTATTGTATTGCTCGACCCCTTTGAAAGCAACCATTACTAATCCCAATCATTACTACCTAGCGGATATAATTACTAGCTGCCTTGGCCTCACGCATGAAAGACAAGTGCCAGAGATTATAGCTGTATTGAAGGCTGTGGTCAGACTGAGAGGTCATATTTGTCCTTCCGGTGCGCTGGAGGCTGGTCAAGATACTACCTTATGATAACGATTGTTAATGTATATTTAATCCAGTATATGAATTGAGGAAATAATGAATTTGTTGGTGAGAGTGCACTTGTAAGCTGGTTAAGCAGATAGTTTTAGCCGTAAATGGTTATCAACTGTGTTCCTTGACAGTGGTGGAAAATGACAATTTTTCTTAACGATGGTAAAAAATTTTGGTTTTCCTTGACGATGCTTTCTTCTCTGCTCAGAAAACTCCATAAATGGATGTTATAAAAAGTATACCAGATTGTTTGCTATGCTGATCGTTACATTATTATTGTGCGATAAGGCTCATGAGCAAAATACCAAATGTGTCATGTAAGAAAAGATTTCCTGAGCTCCCTTCCTAGCAGACACACAACTAGTTGGCCTTTTCATGTAAAAACAGTACAGTGATGCAGGCTGCAGCTCTTTAGCTCTAAAGGCAGTTTTGTCTATTACCACGTTCATTCATCATCATCATTAATAGACTTCATTCTCACATGTCAAAAGAACTGGTGAAAACACGTCATTGTTATAGTGCCATCAAAAACAAACTAAAGTATATTTACTTGTGACATCGCACATATCCAGTCAGAATAGATTGATATCTTTCACCTGACGCGTGGCGTATTATATTTCTCTCTCAAGCCTTGTAAGATATTTTTAATTATTGGTTCGATCAGTGAATTGGTAGTTGCTACAACTTGGAGTGTGAACATTATAGTGATGGTTATGTTTACAGGTCAGTTCGTCATCGACAGCAGCACAGGCGCCCTCATCATCTTCGCTCCTCTCGACAGAGAGAAGGTCGATAGCTATAACCTGACAGTCACGGCTACCGACTGCGGCTCACCGACTCGTCGAAGCGCTTCAATCAATATGTTGTAAGTCGTCTCTTCTTTAATCTAGTGCAGCATCTTAGCCTTCCATCCAACAGCTCCTTCCTGTTTCAATACACTTTGAGTAAAGGAAACTGCAGGCTTGAGCTTTGTGATACGGTATGTGTCACAGTTGCTAGGTAATTATATACACTAGATAGGTTTTTTTTAAAATAATATAAAAGAATGAATTCTATGGGTAGCTAGTTTTATTTAAGGGTCTTGATGAAAAAAATATTAGAGCAGTGATGACTTTCATTAATCAACTTTTTGAAAATGAAAATGTTATCTGATAGCTATATTAGTAACTTATGATACATCTATGAAAAATATCAATTTTATAAGAAGCTACATGTTCTAAGGCTACAGTCAGTATGTAAGTTTAGATTCAGTACCCATGTTTTTCCACCATTATTTAGCAGTCCAATTGATTAATACTAGTACATAAATAAAAAAAATTTATTACTTTATTGGCTATAATTTTAATTCAAAGAGAGATGTTTTCCAAATTGTACCATAGAAGAATCATAAAAAGGTAACAGCTGGTCGATCAAATAATGTATTTAATAATATATCTCTTATTGATAAATTAAGAGAGTAAATAATCGATTTATATTGGAGGTACTATAATTAGACCATACGACAAAAGGAATGTTGAAGAGGAACGGCTGAAAAGGGTCCACATATAATTTATAAGTGCATTTCTAAAATGTCTTTATTTTAATAACATGCTAAAAACCATTGGGTTGTAAAATCTCAACTGAAGAATGAATTTCTATTCATTCATACTACAACTTTATGTCAAACGATTTGTTTAAATGGTGACACACAATATACTGGTTCTTTGCTTTACAGATTGACCGTACTAGACGCAAACGATAACACCCCATCGTTTCTTAGTGATCGATTTGAGGTTGATGTGAGTGAGGCAGCTGAACTGCAGTCACAAGTACTACAAGTCACTGCTCAGGACTTAGACATCGGCAGCAATGGATTAGTATGACTTACTCAAGATATTTCCGTTTTTCCATGGATAACTTATTATTTTATATTTTCATACCTGTTCTGTTTCCACTGATAACTGTTTAGACAGACGTGCGTTAGGAGGTCAGTAGTTGATAGTCACTAGTTGACTGTCTCTAGTCAACAGTTACTAGTTGACAGTTACTAGTTGGCAGTCACTAGTCGACAGTTACTAGTTGGCAGTCACTAGTCGACAGTCACTAGTCGACAGTCACTAGTCGACAGTCACTAGTCGACAGTCACTAGTCGACAGTCACTAGTCGACAGTCACTAGTCGACAGTCACTAGTCGACAGTCACTAGTCCATCGTTACTACCTACATGTAAATGTGTCTATCTGACAGTTACTAGCCTTCATTGTTACCTGCTGTGTAGGCCTACTATTATAGTAATCATTTCCTCAGTGATCAAAAATGGCAAGATTGCTCACAAAATCAACTTGTGGAAACAGCAATTTTAGATGCGGGTATTTAGTTAATAAGGAGAATAACGTAGTTGATCAGTTGAATTATTGGTTATAGATTAAGTTTACACTTGTCACGGACACACCGTACTTTGGAATCGACTCTCAGACTGGTCGCATCACTGTCACCAGTACTCTTGATCGAGAGAGCAAAGACAAGCACATTCTTGAGGTCAAAGCTTCAGATTCTCCAGGTTGGTTTGTTTTGCCTACATTTTATATAAAAAAATGAAATAAAAATTTCAATAAAATTTGTGGAGACCAAAATTTGGAATCTCATTTCTTGTGATAATATGGTTTATTATCAAACTTATCAACAAAAATTTAGTTGCTCAGCATGAAGTTCGAAGTTCAAAGTTCAAAGTATTTTCTCATATTGTTTGTTGTAGTGTCATGTTTAGTCTTAAGCCTAACAAAAAGTCAAATTTAAAGAGGTTTTGACATATATTTATACAATCTTTTTACGGTAAAACCTTCTTCATCTTTTGGTCTACGCAAAAACTAAATCTAGATGCATACTATTTGTATTTAGTATTGTCTGCAAAGTACTAAGAATCTGAAACAAGAAGGAAAAATTGGCTGTTTTGCGATTTTCAGTGCAGGTACAAAAGAGAGACTTTGCATGTGCCGTTTTCATAATAGTTAAACGCGTTTACAAATAAGTAAAATTAGAAATCCAGCAGTGATTACTTTTCTAACTATTGTAATAATGCTTACAATGACAGGCAGTAAGCACCCAATAGACTGGACTTCTTTAGTTCGGGTCCCTTAAAATGAGTTTTTCAGCTAGCTAAGCAAATAGCCGGCTACATAGTTGTAACAGCAATAATACATGCTTACCATTGACCTGTGAATGATTATAAATCATTTCGCAAGAAAGCTTCTACTAATTAAAAATGATTTTTTACTTGACTTGGCAGACAGATTGGAAAGATAGTCTAGCTTGGCTACTTTTACGCCTTCTGAATACCTGAATAAATTACTACGATATGCAACCCTCATTTCATCTGCTGTACTGCGAATCCCTGCCATGAAAGATATCTAGGTATTATAAACAGGATGGCTTATAGTACTATTCTATAACTGTGCGGCTCCATTCACAACGGCTCCGTGGCGCAATGGATAGCGCGTCGGACTTCTAAACGTTAGATGTAATTCGGAGGTTGTGGGTTCGAGTCCCACCGGAGTCGAAATTTTGTAACTGTTTTTTACTAAATAGATTTATAGATGCATGAACATAATGCTAATTAATGTATGTTATTAGTAAAATGTAGTATTTTATTATGGTATCTCTCTTATAGTTGGTGAAGAAGAGGTGAAATTTGCCACAACAACAGTATCCATCTTTATACTTGATGTTAACGACAATGACCCTGTGTTCATGAAACCAGAATTCAAAGTCAGGGTGAGAGAAGACATGCCCATTGGTGCTGTTATCACCAACTTGGTAGCCCACGACGCTGATTTGCCCGCTACTGGTGGAGCTGTTACTTATAAGATTGTCAATGGTTTGTCTTTACACTTATATTCTATTGTGTATGTAGCAATATGTCGTGCCATTTTCTTGTTTGACTCGCTTGATGTATGTACAATTGTGAGCACTTATGTTACGTTATGAGTTAATGCGAGCACAAAGAGAGGGCTTGCCATCAGCCAAGATGATCGGCTTATCCTATTGGAGGATTTAATGAAAATGTTCACCTTTAATGCTTTGTAATGGAATCTCTGATGTCTCACAAATGTGTTGGGTTTCCAGGGCGACGCCATAATAAAGGAGATGCAGGTAGGCTCGGTTTTTCACTGACATACTCATCATTCATGCTAGGTCGGGGTCTTCACATATGTTTGCCTTTCCTGTAGTCTTGTCTTAAGTTTTAAGTCCATCGATGTTTGACCTAACATCAAGGTCCTTTAATCTCCTGGATTGCTCTCCTGAATCTTATTCTATCCGTGTATACTTTAATGCTCACAGAAGCGTATGCCTTTGATGCTTATTTGTTGGGCTTGCATGGAGCTTTTGCTATGTGTCAGCCTGGGCTCTCTGGTGGGTGTAGTTGGTGCATGACTAGGACATATTCTAGCACCGAACGAAGTGGTTTGACTGGTGTCTGTATAACTCTTCACACTTGCATCAACACTGCAAGGCAACGAATACTAACAACATAACTTTCACATATAGTGTTAGGAAGTTAACACTCGGGTTTCAGGTGCAAACAACAGATGCGAGATATGCAAGAATGCTTATAATGAAAGTTGATATTTAGGAAGAGAATTCTAGGGACATGTCAACAAGCTTGCAACAGTTTTTGTTGCTTTATGCCAAAATATATAAATGGTTGCAGCCTTTCTTTGTCAAAAATGTAAAGTCTAAAGTCAGGGTTTAATTGCACTTTTTACTTTTCTGCTAATCATTGCTTTCTAATTTCAGATTTTATCCTGCTATTTTTTTTAATGTTCAGGATTTTATTGGTAATCTGTAACTTTATATATAAAGTAAAGTTATAGTATATGTTGTTTACACTGTAAAGTAAAATGCTCAATGATTGAGTCAACCAGAGCTGTGTATAGAGTTTATTATTATTATATTTATTATTATTTATTATTATTATAGTTTTAAAATCGTTACTATTGTAATGATTATTTATGTAAAATCATTACAGTAGTAATGATTTTAACCTTTAGTTTTTAATAAACTTTATATACATATATTTTGTATTAAATATGTGACTTATATATACATATATGTTATATTAAATATATAACTTAAATGTATGTAGGAATCTTTAAAATGCAGTTTATTTATCTTTTCTCGGCTTCTCAGCTCCAAACGATGAAGGTATATGAATTATGTATTTGAATTATTTAAGATGGCATCTAAACTTAACTTTATCAGTCCTGCCAGAGAAATTCTGTATTGTTGTCACAGTACATTTGTTTGAAAATTAACAAAGTCTTCAAATACAATTTTCATGGTTTGGAACCGCTTAAACAACGTTTCTGCTTCTCTTATCAAACATTTCATGTGCCCCTCAAAGCAGAGTAAATTTGAAGTATTGGGCTTAAAATATCTCAAAATATTCAGCTTTATCAGTTAGTTTAAGAGGTCAGTGAGGTACTAGAAGAGGTTGTGGTAGCTTTAGCTTCCCATCGAGCGGTTCTACTACTCAACAATAGATACCAAACTGTACGCTAAACATGCTAGCTGATACCATGCTGTATTTGGTCTTTTCCAGGAGTAGAGAACGTATTCTTTGTGGACAGGAACACAGGAGTAGTGAAGCTAAGGCAGGAACTTGACTTTGAACAGAAGAGTATATATCGAATGACAGTGAGAGCTAAAGACAATGGTACAGAACCTCGTCGGAGTTACTGCCAGCTTGTTGTAAGATACTAGACTGGTTTAGTATTGTTTCTCATTTTGTATTATTTATTTAAACATATAAATATATATATAAATATATATAACTATATAAATATACATATCAATATTCCGTAAAATCTCTAATTGAACCCCATCTCTATTTGATCGCACCTTTATTTGAACGCCATCTCTATTTGATAACCACTATAGGAGAAGAGTTGAAAAATAGAGCGCCGCTCTCTAATTGAACGTCCCCTTTATTTGACTGTCATTTTGACATTTTGTAATCTTTATGAACCAATAATAGCAAGTATCGATCAGTAAAAAAGTGTCCGCAAAATCGTACTAACAGTAACTCGGGCCACCAATAACAATTAATTCTTTCATTGTTTCTGTTCGTATTCAAGTCTATTTTTTAACTTCAAAGCTCTTACATTATTTCATTTAAACTTTGAAAGCAACAACATAGAAATAATTAAGACCTGTATCAGGCTACTAGTAGTTCCTTGTTTAACGCGTCTTTGGTACTTCGACATATGTGAAAAGCGGTTTGCAGTTATGATGATTTATAAACGACTAGTTTTAGGCTAAAAGTTGTGCTTAGCCGTACAGCTAAAAAATTTTTCTTATTTGTGCGAAATGCGACACGCAAAAGTTTTGCTCTGGCAAAAAATTGTTTGGATGCTAATATCAGCTAGTTCAGCAGTGCAGAAGAAGAGTTGAGGTCAAAAGACATTGTGGAAGATATTAAACAGCCAAAATAACCACAAACAAAAATCAGATATTTATAAATATATTATTTATATAAATTATTAATAAACATAAATTTATAAATATATATTGAAATTTATCATAAGTAGCATCAGCTGAGATCTAGAGCCTGTTGACTGGGCAAACACGAAACTGCCAGTAGCTAACCAAGATAAGTGCTCTAATTCCCTACTAATTTACAGTATATATATACATTAAAAGTTATATAAATAACTATATAAGAAGCTATATAAATATATCTTTATATGTTGATTTAGTTATATAGTTATTTGCATGTATATACATACTGATATATATTTATGTATTTAAATATATATGTGTATATATAACACGCTATGCAGGTCTATATATAGTTATGTATATAGATATTAGCACATATTTATGTATTTAAACATATACTGTATATGAAACACTCTGAAGGTTTAGTAGGGAATAAAAGCTCTGATTTTAATTATATAACCTTTTAGAAAGTTTATTTAGTAATTACGTTTGATGACTTATTTTGTACTTATTTGTCAGGTGGAGGTAATAGACGTGAATGAGAACCGTAACAGGCCAGTATTTGAAAAGTTAGCCTATGAGGGCTCAGTAAGTGAAGGAGTGCCCTTTGGCTCTATGGTCATGCAAGTGAAAGCATCTGACAGCGACACTGCTGTTGCTGATCATACCTTAAGCTACAGCATTCGTAAAGGCAGCGGTCTAGGCAGCTTCACGATTGACAGCGCTGGTACGTTAATCAATACCAAAGTAAGGATAGCATTACTGCTGTAATAGAAGTATGTTACTTACTTCTGTTACATGGAGCACTCGAGATGCCTAGATACCAGATGTTGGGTAAATCACAAACTACGGTACTTATGTTTGTGGTGGTACTTGGCATGGGCATGCTAAAGCCCATGCCATGCATTAGGACTGAGTCTGACAGTTTAGTCTGAGTCTCATGCAAATATCAAAATGCGTAGAATTTTCAACTTTTCATGACGAGTTTAACAGCGAAACTGCCAAGTGTTGATTAGGTATTACAAAGAAAGAATATTCACTTCATGTCTGGATGAATGAATTTCAGTAATTTATTTGATATTTCATCGCTACGTGTAGTTGTTTTAATTGGCCACTCAAACAGATTAGAATGTTTAACAATGTTTAACATTTTGTCCTCACAGTCTAACAGTGGAGCCTATGCTTAGTGCTATATGAATATTCTAAAAAGGAATGCGATTGTTTTTATTCTATGAGTCTGCGCGGCGTTACTTGACTTTTTATTACAAAATTTTATCAGCCAACACAATCGTTGTTGATGATAAGTTTTTATTGAAATTAGCTGTGCGGCATTGCCAAAAACCTGCATTTGTAGCTGCATAACATCAGCTATTGAAAAAATATATTTAGCTGTGCATTAATAAAAAAACACTTCCTTTTCTCAATCGGGACAAGTGAGTTTGCAGCTCGCTCATGTAGCGTTTCTGAAACAAATTCTTTCGTGCGGCCTTCATCTCTCTCTGTGGCATTAACTGTACAGTTTAACATGTGGTAAAACCTGGGCAACAACCAACATAGATCAGCTAAGGGTTTGTTCTTACTATATCTCGTTGTTGACCCTCACAATACTTCAATGGTCGTTGATGATAACAATGTTCACACTATCACAATTCCAAACGCTTTTGCATCAGCAAATACTCCGCGACTTTGTGTTCTCATTTTATTTTTTATTTTTTGTGAAGATACGTCTTTGTTTTCGTGTGCTCGAATCAAATACTAGTCTCACAGCAACTACCACAAACAAAAATAAATAAATCATTCTATTCGCGACTGCGAATTATTAGCGCCAAAATAGTTCACATTGTGCCGGCTGTCGTCAATGCTCGCTGAAATATCGAGAATGTTTGACAGCTGCAAACTTTCCCGATGTATTTGTTGTAGCTTTGTCGAAGCCATCTGTCTCCAGTGCCCATTGTCGATGATGAACGCCAAAAGGGCAACATCGATATACGGGAACGGTATATGGTGTGAACCAGGCTTTAGCAAATAACATCTGATGTTTTCATTAGTTTTCTTAACAATATTATATTAATATTGTATTATATTGCAATGTTACACTCTAGAGATTCTGTTATAAATCGTTTAACTCCATCAGTAAATCTTCAAATCTGCATTTCAGGTTACATAAGAACTGCAGCGACCTTGGACAGAGAGAGCAAATCTTCCTACTGGCTCACAGTCTATGTGCAGGACCACGGGACGGTACCATTGTATAGTTCAGTTGAAGTCTACATCAATGTGACCGATGTGAATGACAATGCACCAGAGGCTACTCAGCCAATCTTCTACTTTTCAGTGCAAGAGAACAGTATACCAGGCTTGCCTGTAGCCGCCATTACGGTATGATATTTAGCTACCCATTAAATGACCTACTTTTGGTGGACTCAATTTTACGTAATTTCTACACAAGATAAATGGTAGTAAAAACTAGATCGGTATTTCAAAAGCACAAATTTCTTTGCATTTGTTGGTAGTGTGGAAATAGTTTTGTTCTAGCCTGAGATATCTTGGGCTTGCTTCACTTTAGTAGTAGGAATTGCCGAAATGGCTGGAAATAATTTTAGTTTTGTTTCATAGAAATTCCAAAATATCTCATGCTTAGTCCAACATTTTAAAAACACGGCTACCAAAGTATGTCGGGTTAGTTAGATTTACTCCTATGCCCCTCAGTTAGTGCAGCTCTTGAGTACCAGATTTAAACTCAAACATTTTACGTCGAATTGTTGGTTCACATATGTTGTATCATTTGTAAAACAGTGAAATCGTTTTTCATTTTTAAAGACATTGTATATAAATGGCTACCCAAGCCTGTTGAATGGGGAGACATCTATGAACAAGAGTAGTGATAATAGCTGGTTGCTGTGTAATTACAAATGTCATGATAACACCAAATTCATAAAAACGGGGCGTCGTCACAGACTTATCAATGAAATTTTTGGAACCTATATTAGCATAATACGGAATGCTCGGCGTTGCACGGGAATTAAAAATCAGCTATTAAACAATTAGAGGTAATGAGAGTTGCCTGCCATTTGCCATTAGCCTGGCACATTGCCAATGGATAATTTGAGTAAGCTTACTAATAAGAGTTAACTACTCGCTCTCACAGTTGAGCACATATAAAATTACTCTACCGCTTTCCATGACGTTGCACAATCATAGAAGGCGGTAGTGTATTTTCACCCATATAGCGACATATACTGCACAAAGTTTCTATCAATATTGCGTAGGTGAATTGGTAAGGCATTTGCCTGGCAAACTGTAGGTTTCGAGATGAAATCTTGTGCAATAAGGACTATTGATTCCACAGTTTAAATAGCTAAAGCTGGACAAACTGAGCTACAAATGGACTTTAAGATTTATATAATTAAATAGATTTGATCAATGGCATTACTAAACAGAAATAATCTGCAATGAAATAAATGCTAGTGTACCATCAACTTAATGGATAAATAGAAACACTGTTTATGAACTTCTAAAGTTCATCAACCTTTCAAATATAAGATGTACTAATCTCATAGTTTCACGGAGCGCATAAATAGATAACTTCCAAAAGCAGATCAATTGTTATAGTGTAGGATATTGTCTAATGGTTGTCTAGTTTCGATGAGCATGTAATGTTTAATCCAAATCTAATGGCTCTTTCTACACCTCCTATTTACAGGCAATAGACAAAGACCTCACTTCTGAAATATCCTACAGTTTTGCCGCTGGAAATAGCCAGGGTTTATTTAACATCGCGTCAAAGTCAGGTAAGTCCAGCTGACCTCCCTCAACTTGTAATATAGCCGTGTTTATTCAGGAAATAGAAATGGACTCATTTTAGATATCATCAGACATATATATCTTGCCTATTGAATTATCATTGGTTAAAACCCCTTGAGGAATGTTGCGCTTGATTTGACACAGGATATCTGAATTAGAGTACCTCGAATAGAGTGAATGAATGGCTCTATTGATGAAATGGAATGGGAGGAAATAAGCTGAAGCCTAAATTGACACCGGTGTAAATATTTCGTAACCTCAATGTTAAACATTATATGATTTCAATAGCCCTTAAAGCTAAGCATTGTATGGTATTAATAACATTAGAAACAAACAGCTCCTAGCAATAGTTCTAGTCACCTGATTATAATAGTATCACTAGCCAGCAACTGCAGACTTTCTCAGTTGTTGTTAGTCTCAGTAACTCGTGACAGCCATTAGTCTCTTTTACTAACAACCTTCACGAGTAGCCCCAGTACCCTACCTTCAGTCATCTCAGTAACTTCAGCCTTTAAGGTGCGTTTACGCCAGCATGATTTCTCGGAGTTGCTCCCTCGCTAATAAAATCGGTTTCGTGAAAAACGAAATGTAGTAGTCAAACGGCTTTGTCCCAATCAATGGCACAAGATTAATAAAATCCTCGCGTTCGTTTGTTTTGGATGGCCGATTTAAAGTCAATCCTAATTAGTACTTACTAATTACTATAATTATTATGCGTACATGTACGTAGTATATAGCAACGGAGTGGCTCTCTTGTGCTTATGTTGTCTAAATGGAATGGATATCGACGTATTTCATTTGTTAAAAACAGTGACTCAGTTTTAGTGGTTTGGCATAAAGCTTCGCTAGTAGCAACTATTACTTCTAATATTTTGGTCTTAACTGAATACCTTTCAATAACAACTTGTCTAAATGTGAATGTATTTGTATTTACCTTTCAAAGTTTGAAATACTGTAGAGCAAGACATGAAAGTTATTATGCCACGTTTCAAGATAAAGACAAACTAGGCCAGCTCTCTCACCTTAATTAAACCATTTGCTTTTCAGGTGATCCTAATGGATACCTGTTTATTCTCTCATTTCGTTTCCTGCATTTCTATCAACTTCATTCATTCATCAATCTAACGCAGAAGTAATTGCCCATTGTTTATTATAAACATACGATTGTTTATTGCCGCTGAAGTTGTAAAGGGCAATCAGGCCCTAACGCTAGACAGGTGTCAACAAGTGCAAGATGATTTATACCGTCTCCATTTATTCCTTGTCATTAGCGGCTGGAGTACAAGGAACAACTTCTTAGATTCAGTGAATGTATATTATATTACATAACGCAGTAGTTTTCTCTTTTCAACGTTTAAGTTCCGTGAAATAATTGTCCTTCTGTGTCCCGGTAAGCCCTGTAATCAACTCTCTCAAGAACAGAGAGTTATGTAAGATTTTAATGTTGTGATTGTTGGTATTCCTGAATGAGCCGAACAGGCTTTACGTAAAGGTATTACCAAATGTCGGAGTTGTCCTCTTGTGCGATTAAGTTCACCGTAAACTGATGGCATCGTCAAGGCAACTTAGATAGATGAGAAAAGTTTGCAGCAGCTAAACCTTTTTGATAATTTGACAAGTATCCACTACGGCCTGCGCAGTGTGTACCACTTCGGCGATTGTGAACGGAGATTACTCCATCTATATTTTCTTTCATGGCAGTCGCTGTGAGCTAGTATTTCATCGTTTCAGCTACTGCAATGTATAATGAAAACACGATACTCCGGATCACTCGCAGATGTAAATGCAGATGGTTTGCGATAGTGTGAACATTGTTACCACAGACGATCACTGAAGTGTTATGTAATTAACACAGACATACGGCAATGTAGTATGAACCAGCCTTTAGCTGTGGAGGAGAGAATTGTAATCAATCAACATTGATGTCAGGGGTTGTTCAGCAGAATTGAGTAAAATAATGTTTGCGCGATTGTTGCTCTCATTTGGGTAATTTATATAACTTCTAATTCAACTGGACTAAACTGCAGCAAAACTCTCCCTAATGCCATAAAACAGGTTTCACTATTGACCAAGTTTGACTATTGAATATTGGGGAAAATACTATATGGGTATTAATATAGTGATAACAATATTTTACTAGCAATATATGAATAATTAGCATTGGCTGACTGCAGAAAACTTTCCTATTCTGATAGGTTGAGTCATTTTTTCCATTTTCAACATACTCGGTAATAGAAGGTAACCATATAAACCCCTTTTGGAAAGATACCGTAGTAGGGTAGGTCGGCAAAATACAAAAACTGAGAATGTCTCCCGTATGACATTTCAGTTGTAAATATTTTCCTTTTGATTTGCTGACGAAAAGGTTCAACATCATCAAAGCCTCTTCTTATTCCTGAGACATGTTTTCATAGCTCGCTTGATGTCTATATGATGAGATAGCAAAATGAATTCTAGATGACTTTCTCTCAGATAAACAAGGGATGATTAAATGAGTAGTTCTAGTATTTCAGCCATGTTATTTCTGTGATAATCATTTCTCCCAAACCATTTATTATAAATGAGTCAGTTTGGCATCCAAACTTGTCAATGATTGATTGTATCAGACTGACCTATTGGCCTCAGCTCTGTTTGACGCTGCCTCTACAAGTTAACAAGTTTGCAACTTGGTTCTTTGACCTTTACGCCTTATTTCTTTTAGAGAATAAACGTGTTTTATGCTATATTTCATCCAACAAAGAAAGTCACGTCATGTTGTCTGTATTTCCTGCCTTGTACACCTATCCACTATGTTTTCATTGTGCGTATGACGCAGATTTGGAGTTGTGCATACTTTGAGCCACTACGCGATAAGCGTTTCAATTTACATTCAAGTATTGTGGATTAACACGAGTGCTTTGTTAAAAAAAAATGTATTCTATGCCAGAGGTCATAGCGGCGCACTCCTAACTTTTCAAGTTGAAATAGGAATGACGGAAACACGGAAAATATTTAATTTGGATAGATGTCATAGCGTTTTCTTACATCTCCTTTGCAACTGGCGTTTCCAGCTTTCGCAAGTTTGAAACGTTCAATAAGTATTTGTGAGTAACAAGGTGCCGGGTTGCAAACTTGCTGATTGAATGCATCATGGGAAGGAAACGTAGTGATTTTAGGGAGGTTAGCAAAACAAATTCGGTCAAGCTGTTTATAAATAGGAGAGTTTGGTATCAGGTGCCCACTTGACTGCATATCAGGTCAATGTAACCTCTGCTCTAATTCATTACTTAAAAAGCTATTCTCCGTTGTTCAAGCTCATTACTGCAGAGCACTACCTCTCAGGTGTCACGGATTAGAGGAGATCTGTGCATGGCTCATTAGCAACCCGCAGTCTTTGCCAGAGTATGACGAAGTAGTCAGCTCACGAAGGGAATAAATATTCATATTTCCTGTCCTGGCTAGTCTAGACTCCATCATTAACGTTTGATCACGCCTGGCGAGCATTTTGCCCTTTCAACGTTTCTTTTCTGCATGTGCGGCATACTCAGCCATTAAAAGAGGTTTTCACATTTGCAGGTCATTAGCTAGAGCTTCACGGTTTTGAAAAATCGCCAGACAATTTGATATCAAAAGGGAATGTTTCGTGTAATATCGCGATATTATTAATTTGTAAAAAAACTGTAAAACATTGTTCATATTTTTGTATATTTTAACTTAAAAAGAAATTGTTTTGTTTTTATGACAATTAGAAATATTTATTTCATGAATGCCCATGTAGAGGGAAGGCCATGGAATGAGCTTATTATATGACTAACAGGCTCGTGTGTTTTGGTTCCAGTATCACTCACTCTGAAAATCGTCAGGTGTGAGATAAATCACCATTATCAATTCAATATTAGCAAAACCATACTGTCTCAGAGTCAAGAAAAAGAATGGCATCAAAGAACATGTTTGTCATAAATACTTTCATCTGGTGTTGTTTGTCTGGTCATTGTTTTTGATGTTTGAGGTGATCTGACTGCCAGGATGTTTCAATATTAAAATCAATAAAACTTGATTGCTGTTAAAACGCTCAGATCAAGTGAAAGTGTGATTATAACGTCTATAGTTGCAACGAGACCGACAGACCAACAACGTTTAATGCTGCGACGATAGCAATTAGGGATGCCATTTAGAACTTATTTTTCCCCTTAGTGTTTCAACGAAGTTTTTGTCGATTTTAATCTTAAAACATCCAGGCCACCAGATTACCTCAAACATCAAAAACAATCTCAAATGATATAAAAATATTGGTACTTTCTGGATCTACTAAAGTTTTTTGTGTAAGTTTATCTTTAAATATTTTCTGGCTGGTAAGACAACTCAATTTTTTGAAATAATTAGGCAAACATGTTCTCCAGAAACAACAGCCAATATTAAATATTAAAAACTACATTTAGTCTAGATAACAACATTGAAATAGCAGTAGTGGAAAAATACTTGGAGGATATTAATATATTGATAACAAAATCTTACTAGCAATATAAGAATAATTATTATATCTGGATAACATTTCACACCTGTCACTTTCCTGCATTGACTTTAAAGCATGACAGTTGTGCTAGTCTTGGCACTATGCCAGCTATTCTGACTAGCAATAGCAAACCGGTTTTATCTTTAAAAATCAACATGTCATACTTAGAAGACAGGACTTATCACTACAGTATTATTTGAGAATGTAATTAGCTTCACATTTCATTTTAGGAACGATACGCACCACACGGCGAACTCTTGACAGGGAGAGCGCTGAAAAGCACATGCTAGAGGTTTGTATTGATGTATTCTGTATATTTGTGTAATTGTGTAATTAGGCTTTTTGATAAGGGAATTAACTTGTCAATCATTATAACAAGTTGGCAGCTTTTGTGTTTGAAGGAATAATCTTCTTTTATTGTATATGTATTATATATGTAATATAATTTATATGTAATAAAATAATGCAGTAATAGTAGTAATTATAGTAATAATGCACACTGGCGTATTATATTATGAATGTAATATAATATCATGTATATATAATATTTATTTTATTTATATATGTACTGTATATACTTGTAGGATTTAATATAAAAATATTTAACATTTTACTTTTATTTCAACTTTAGAGAAGATGTGACAGAGTAAAAGTATGTATTTTGCTAAATCTATTGCAGGACAGGCAACCTTGTTTCTATTAGGAGTCATTTCCTCATGGAATGATTTCTAGTCATTCATCACACTTACCCAGGAATAGCAGCAAAAATCAATAACGAACACACATTATTATCATTATATTTATGTAGGAGACTATTTTCTCAGCTCACTAAAAATCTTATAAGTGATTTTACTGTATCATTTTATTTGAATTTACTTACGTCACTCTTGCGAATGAATAACTGTTTCTCTCTGCTAGTAGCCGCTGCCTATTTTCAGGTGATCATCAGCGACGGAGGGCAGCCTGTGAGCCTATCATCTTCAGTCAAAGTCTGTATTACCATCACAGATGAAAATGACAACACTCCTCTTTTTGAGGCCGGCAGCAGGGAAATAGTGCCGATTCCACGGTATATAAGACCTTTAAAGATAAACTTACCCAAAACTTCAGTAGATTTTATCAGAAAGTATCAGTATTTTTCTATCATTTGTGATTTTTTTGAGACGATCTGACTGCCAGGGTGTTTTAAGATTAAAATTAACAAAACTTGATCATGGTTAAAACACTCAGAAAATATGTGAAATGTCATCACTAATTGCTATCGTTGCGATAGTTGATATCGGCTATTGCGTTCAAGTTGATGCCTTACGTGTATTTATTCTGTCAGTCTCTTTGCAACTATAGATGTCATAATTACACAATCACACTTTTTATTGATCTGAGAGTTTTAACGGTGATGACGTTTTGTTGAGTTTAATATCGAGACACCCTGGCAGTCAGATCCCCTCAAACATAAAAAACAAAAATGATAGAAAAAGACCGATACTTTTTGATGAAATCAACTAAAATTATGTGTAGGTTTATTTTTAACTCTTTATTCTAGATACAAGAGTGTGTATTCTGGTGCCTTTAGATACCATTAGATATCATTTCAAGATCCTACTTTAAAGCAAAATGTGAAGTTTTTATTTGTTCGTTTGGTGACCAATTAGGGACGCATTTGTAGTTCTCACAATATTGAGAAACCACTTCATCGAGTAATAGCTTCCGACATCGACAAGGGTGAGAATGGCAGCATCACGTATAGACTGACGAATAACAGAGACAAGGAACTATGGAGAGTTGATGAGAGAACTGGCGAAATTTTTTTGAAATCTTCTTGGCCAAATAGGAACAAGGTCACAGTTCAGGTGAGTGACCTTGAGTTGACCTCAGTAATACCGTGTTGCTAGCAGGGAAATCTTTCTACAGTGTATCTGACATTTGGTAGCTGTTTTCAAATTTTTAACAGTTTACTGAAATTAATTTCATAAATTTGTGGTTTTACGATAATTAATCTGATATTGTTTAGATCTAAGTCTAGTCTTCATTTGAGTAATTTACAACTAGATTTTTACTACCTTTGATTGACTACATAAGTAACTTCTTAAGGCTATGCTATCTCCTAGAGAGATGTTTGCTGAAACACCCCTCAACCTGTAAATTTTCTTAGATCTAGTTTAACATTTTTAGATAAATGTTGTACCCTGTTGTGTGTAGCGATGGAAACTATTGATAAAGCCCTATCTTTGTTGATATTTGAACTCGGAGCTTCCCAATCACAGCAATCTACACTAGCTTGTAGAAACCACAACACTTTTCTCATAAAAGAAATGTTTTAGGTTGAAATTTTAAGCTTTACATTTTTAACTAAGTTGAAATTTTAAACTTGAAAAATAGCTGCTTAAATCCTCCAATACTCACCATTTTAACCATTAGGGATGTCTTACTCGTTGGTGTTACCAAGTCACCATTAATTTCCTTTTTCAATCGTATTAAATATTATTTGCTGTTCTTTATGTGATATAAAGTGGTGTGCAAAATTGTGGCAACCCCTGCGTTTGTCGTTGATTAATTTATCTTCTCATCTCAACTCTAAGTGCATAAATTTATACACCGTTCATCTTTTTAAAGCTTGAAGTTTTATCTTTTCATCAACTTGAATAAAAAAAGATTTTTACAACAAAGAGTCACAAGCTAAACTGAACTCTGATAACAAAACTCAGAATTAACTTGTCAATCATTACATATCTCAGAAAATTCTGGTCAGACTACAAAGAATGTAAAAATGCACAAATATCTCAAACCACTGCAAAGGTATTTTCAAAGTTTTACAATTTGACAAGCGTCAGGTTTTTGTTGAATGAAAACTATTGAGTTGAAATACATAAAGTTTTAATTGCATATTTGAGCTGCTCACAAATTCTAAATAAAAATGGTATATAGAGCTGTGTAGTTCTGGTGATGTTCAGCACAGCAACCTTAAATGAAACAACACATTAAATACTGTTTAGGGGATTGCCGTTAATTTTGCATACCATGTTATATTGTCGGAAACACATATTTGTCATGTTTCAATATCTAATATACCATAAAACCTCTATTTGAATGCCATGGCGCTCCATTTTTCAATCCTTCTCTTAGGGTGGCGGTCAATTGGAAGTGACGTTCAATTAAAGGTGGTGTTCGATTAGAGGTTTTACGGTAGTTTTATTGCTGTTGAAAAGATATGCAATCACTAAAGTAGTACCCAAGGAATGTTTTTCAAATATCCAAATTTTCAAGCTTCCAAATTTCTAGAAGTCTCCCAAATTATCAAAGATTTAGATCAGTGTGAGAATTTCATAGGAATATTATAAATGTTCACAACAAATTCCATGTTAGTTCCTGTTTTAACAATAATATATTTGAAGATTATGTATGCTGTTTATTGTTTCTATCTCAAAGAACATATGGGTATATATTTGGCTTTGTCGTTTACTAATCTATGGTTTGTCTGTGTGTTCTACAGTTCTCATCGCTATCTTCAGCGTTCTGCTCATAATACTGTTTAATATATACTCGACCTCTCTTCTCTTTGTGTCTTTACTCTAAGTTTTGTGCGATAACATTGCTGAGTATTGTATATGCCTTACTTGTGCGAAACTTTTAACTTCTGTGCATGCGCTCTAAAGACAATTCCTTAACAGCAAGTAAATGCTTAAAACTCATAAACTATTTTAATTAGTACCACAAGTTTTTAATGGTGCAATTATTTGCATCTGCTGTCACTTTGAGAAATTATTTAAATTGTTGTGCTACTATAGCGTAACGCCTATTGCCATATGTGACTTACCTGGGTCTGAGGTCCACCGCATGACCAGCATTCATTACGACATTCATCTGGAAATAGATTTATATCAATATGTATAATATTATGTATAGTATATTTATATTATATATAAACATATAATATTTATGACAAATATATGATAGCTTGTTTACTATTACCTGTATTCTTTTTTATGTAATTAGAAATTTAAAAACGTCATTTTAAAAATATGTATAAATTAAGTGTTCAATGCTTTAAAAATTGTATGAAATATGTTTTATTTATGAAAACAAATAATTTAGCAGTAGACCTCAGCCTATAGTACTAATGAAAGGTAGGTCTTACGCTATAGTATTGTAGACCTCACGCTGTAGTAGCACCAACATTTTTTTTAATTTACCTGCACCGAAATGTGATTTTAATTTGTTTTATGTGATATCTTGTAATAGGTAACAGCCTCGGATGGTGGACGGAACAGCTACAGCAACTCTATTGATGTGCAATTTGAATTTGAAGAGGCAGCCATCTGGTCATCACAGCCACCAGTTATTTCCCCCGCAGAGATATCATATGTTCGCGAATCTGCCGAAGTTTTTGAGCTTGTAAATGTCATGGAAGCGCAAGACCCAGACAGTGAAAAGCTTTGGTACAACATAGTTGGTGGGTCATACATCTTTTAATTGTGTACTTGTCTGGCCATATCCACTAGCATGCTTTTGTCTGGCCATATCCAATAGACATCGCATGCGTGTCCTCACCACAGCCTCATGGTACATTAAAACCATGTTCACTATACCTTACGGTACACTAGAGTCGTGCTGATTATAGTCATGGTATACTGTCAGTCACTTTTGGATTAATTTTCATTAGCATCAATTTCTCAAAGACTATTTAGCTGCTACTGAGTATGCTGTTTTATGTTAGCAAGTCAACCTTGATGTATTAGGAGTTGTCTTTTTCTTTTTCAAGCTTTTTTAATGCCATCTTATCAATCAGTCTCATAGAAAAAAGCTGTTCTTGCCAAGTCAATGAAGCAGCTAGGTTAAGGTCAGTATAACAGAGTCACTGGGTTCAACTTCCTTTTTTGGAGGGATGTTCATGTATCTAGCAATAATTGCTAGTGGGACACTCCAAACAAATATTCTGAAAGCTGTCAAAGGTAATTGATTGAAATAATCACCAGAGAAGTTGCTTTCTCATTGCTTTTCAGACCTGCATGCAAGGCATAAGCAACATGTATGGTGGAAGGCACATCATTATTCACAGCATATTATTGATTATAGATGCTTGTGGTACTCTTAGAATAGCATATGAATATTCTCCAGCACATCTCAAACTTTTAAATGTTTTAGATGGTGAGTACTGGGAAAGTTTTCCCATGTTCTCGATAGACAGATGGAATGGACAAGTAAAGGTTGCAGGCAAGCTAGACTTTGAAAGCAAGTCAGAATACAGGCTGAATGTCTCTGTCACTGATGGCTATAACACTGCATACGGCGAGGTATGTTGACAATAACTTACCAAGTGTAACTTTTTTAAATTGTGTAGAAATCATATTATGGTTAAAAGTTAAAAGCTTTAACATATTTTTTTAGTATTTAAAACTTTATTGTATTCTTGATTTTGATCTTTACGGTTTTTAGAAAGAGAATTTTTATTTTTATAGCAACTTAAATCAAATTTTTGCTGTTGTTTTTTTCGATTGAGGTAATCGAAATTGAAACCGAAGGAAGTCTAGTTTTGCAAATAGTATTTTGGCAAAATATGTCATATATCATATCATATTATGATAGGATGTTGTACATCTGCTGCTTTATATTACGAATTAACAAAAAACTAGCTTTTTCTTGGAAACACAAACATTTTTCGTAGGTTCAATCGTTTACCATGTTTATTTTAGAATTTTATTTGTAGCTGCGAGTGAACCTTATCAATGAAAATGAGTTCCAGCCTCAGTTCCAGCAAAGAAGACGTGAAGTGATCATCAGCGAAAACGTAGCAATCGGCAGTGAGATCGTCACACTGTCAGCGACCGATGGCGACATCACTGACTCGCTCATTTATTTGCTAGATCCCACAACTAATAACAATAGCTTCAATTTATTTGGCATCAATCACATCACGGGTACGTTTGTCAAGGACATAGCATTAGCAAAATTGGCAAAGTTAGCTAGGCTCGCATGAGACCTTTGAGATTTCCAAAAATCACCAGACAGTTCGATATAGCGAATTTGCAATATCGAATCGCAAATCGTTTATTTATAGACAATTCGCGATATATTGTGGTGTTATTATGTAAAAATGACTTGTAAATTGTTGTTGAGTGTTATTTGCCTAGTTCATATTGGTCGCCATGCAAACGTAAAAGATGAAATTGTTTCCAGATATATCAAGCATCCTTTACGGCTGAATGGCAATCATTGTGAACAAGGCTATATAAACGAGATGCTGGGATGTTACTTAACAACTAGAAAATTTAATTACTTAGTATAGTGTTGGTTGTTTTGTTTGGGTCCTATTAAAAATAAACAGTAATGTTAGAATTAATAAAGAGACCAGCCAAGAGATTGTCTTTCCATTTCATCTACAGCTATAGCTAGAATTGTTGGTGATAGATTTGTCAGCTAGAGTTATCTCAGCTCTGCTAAATGCTCTATTAGTAAGATGCTAGTTATAATATGCCGTTAAGCCTTTTTTGGCTCCATATCGCTGGATTTTTAACCCTTTCCCTATAACGAATTTCCTATCAGAGGTGTTCTATTAGAGGTGCCGCTCAAATAGAGGGTGACGCTTTATTTTTTGATTAGCTGGTCAGAATTTTGAGAAGTTTTTGGAGTTTAATCGTTTTACAGGCGGAGTGATGCTAATGTCACATAGATTTTGCACTCTTCCTCGAGCAGAGCAAAATTAATGCCATTGGCGTCAGTATTTTTACTAAACGGTTTTTCATATGCGTCAAAGTATCAGACCGAGTTAAACAAGCAACTATTTTGAGTGAAACTTATGAGACAAATACAATTATTTATTTCAATGGTGTTGCTTTCTAAGTTTTGAGAAAAAACCAAAAAACTAATATTTGTAAAGGTTGGCCAAGTATTTCCTATAGAGAAAATTGACGATCAATGCTGATTTGTTGCAGGTGTTATCTCCACAATGCGTGCATTAGACCATGAAAGAACCAGTCGCCACGAGCTCATTGTGACGGTCAATGACGCCATTCAAAATGGGTTCTCAGATTGTGCAAAAGTTGTGGTGCATGTCAAGGTAAGTCTGTTAATAAACACTTGTTAGTTTGTGTCATGGTATACCTGTCAGAGCATGTTAAGGTATGCCTGTTCGTGCATGTCAAAATACACTTGTTAGAGCATGTGAAGTTACACTTGTTACTGCTTGTCAAGGTACATTTATGTGTATTAATCTGCAATATTCTGGCCTTTGGGTTGCCAACATTAATTCTATATCCAATATAATGTAATTAATAAGTTTATTTCATCAAACTATTTACAGGTTATGCATCACTCACTCTCATAAAGTTCAAAGCATAGTTTTTCAAACATTTTTGGCAACTATCATGCCTTTTGCATATAGATGTGACGGGTTTTTGTTATCATAATCTGTATAGGAAAATCAAAATCCAAATAATAACAAATTTCCAACTGTTTTATGCTTGTGCAGGAAGTTGTTTCTTGATTTTTCATGAAGGCCTAGTAAAATCATTACCGTCTTTTAGGACTACAATGATCATCCTCCAGTGTTCATAACTACACTCATATTAGTGACAGTTTATGAGATGTCTGTGGTGGGTACAGCTGTCACTCAGGTACAGGCTACAGACAGAGATAATGGAGACAATGCGAGAATACAATACTCTCTTCAGTCTGGTGAGTTCTTTACACATAAAATACTTGGGACATGGAGTGGCTGCATATATATTCTTATTTATTAATTTATCATCGCTAGAAACGCGAGTTTTGTAAAAAATAAAGAAAAATCACTCAATACACTATGTGCAAAGTGGATTATAGTATTAGTATACTATATATTAGGTATATTATATGATATAATATAGAACTAATAGTTCTATATTATATTATACTAAATATAAATATATGTATGTAAAAAATATATTATATTATACATATACTATCAATTTTTATGTACGTTATGTACATATAAAAGTTTATGGATGTATGTTATTGTAGTTGGCAGTTCTATTTTTTTACTTGCAATAAGGTTTTTTTAATTTCTGTCAGAAAATTAATAAAAAATCCTGTTAGCATTAATTATTGCAGCAATAATGGTAAAATAATACTAATAGTGAAGACAAAATTTGCCAAGTAGCTTCAAAATTTTGTAAAATACTTGATGACCTGCTAGATTTGCTCAGTGCTTTATTGTTAACATGTCTAGACATCGAGTATTATTCTAAACATACTGACAATATACAAGTACTTTTTTTATCTCATCAGCTGTGTTTTGTTTTATATATTTTGGTATTGTATTATATTTGTATTTGAGTATTATTATTTTGGAGCACTTGCTTCTGCCCTATGCCACTGCACGATGGCTGGCTACAGCTTTTTTATAATTATTTCATGCAGATAACTGCACAAGCAATTGCTCACTTGCAGGTAATACTCACTATTCGCATACACACAGAAGCTGTGTTGTACCATGTCCTTATTATCATCTGTCTCATGTCTATGTCTGTTATCTTGTCTCTTTTTATAGGCCTTATCCTTAGTATTTCGTGTCTATGAGTTTATGAGTCTGTGAGCACACTTAACTAACTTTGACAATGCATACATTCTCTTATCACTTACAAAGTGTACAGTTTTTAATATGATGAAAACAGTAGGAGAACTTCTGTACATTATATATCTATGTGAGAATAAGGAGTAGTACTTTGGTCTACTACTCGCATGAGTTGGAGTAGATTAAAATATTTTAGTGCTTATCATCACCCTGTTCTACCTCTGTGTTGTAATGCTTTGCTCGTAGCAAGCTGCATGGCAGAATCGTCTCAACCTACCGTCTGTATGCTTAGCAGATATGTATAGTTCCTAGTACAAACTGTACAAACTGAACAAACTGTTCAGCTTGGTGATTTTTTGAAAAAATGAATGTACATCATTCGTCTGTTAGCTAACAGTGGTTGACAACTTCTAATACCATGAGTTATGGTGACTACTGCAGGAAACGTCGGTTACACTTTTAACATCGATCCCGAGTTGGGAGTTATATCTCTTGCCAAAACACTGGATCTAGATGTACGGACGGAATACGAGCTAGTGGTCATGGCTAATGACATGGGAAGTCCATCTTTGAGCTCGACGTGTATCGTTCAGGTTGGTAACGTGCGCTAGTCAAATTTTCCACTACTTCTAATAGGATGTGATATTGATTAGGTAGGACAATTCCTAACCCTGTTAACCATCTGAGTTTTCATAGGGTATAGGGTTTTCGTAGGGCATATGAAAACTTCATTTCAATGTATATGTTATGAACAAATTGGATATAACATCTAATATTTGCTTTTAAAATATAATTGCTAGCTGCTTTAACAGTCTTCCACCTAATATCTGTTTTCTCGAAAGATAAAGGTATATTTAAGATGTATTTGATTTTGTTGGCTAGTCGTTGCCCTGTTTTATTTTTTTATCAGAGATGCACTTTGTTGCCAATATTTGAAGGTTTCAGTGGTAGTAGCCGAAGAGAGAGCACCGTCATTCAAGTCTAGTATGGTTTCTGCTGAGCTGCCAGAGAATGAGCCAATAGGAACATTTGTTTTTGCATTAAGTGGAGAGAGCCAATCTACACTGACTTACAGTATAGACAACGAAGGCAGGAACAATTTATATGTATTATTAGGCCTTTTATAAACGGAAAGAAATGAACCCAAATTGTGTGATGGTATGGCAAAATAAATAGTTTCAACCCTATCAAATATACACAGAAATATTTAATCAGATTTTGATGTTTTGCCTTTAGAATGAACTGAATGCTGTACTAAAGTTGATTGGAGACATTCATGTAGCTGTTTGTTTCTGTTCATGGTAATAATTAGGTTCATCTTTTGTAAGCTTGATTTTGCTTGCTGGTTGGGTTCGGGGTGCTTAATAAGATGGACGCTTTTTATTAATATCTGGGTGTAAGCAATGAATTCGAAAAGTATTAATTGTAGCACCTACGCCAGAGCCATTTCAAGAACAAAAATGCAACATCTTAAGAATGTGCAGTTTTATCTGGTTATTTGTTACTTTAGTTTTATGATTTGAAAATAATATATCTAAAATGTCTAAATTCCAAGTTTGTTGGCAACTCCTTGACTTGATCATTTAGTGCTGGTTTTTTCCATAAACATATTTTCTTATTGATCAAATTTCTATCAGTTTTTGCTTGTGTGATGCTTTTGTTAGCAATATTTTAGTCACCTCCATGTATCTGCCTATTAATAGTCAAAGAAGTTTTTACTGTGGCCTTGAATATAATGATACTAATTGACCATCTCATGTTCTGAATTTCTTTTCTTTTCATAGAGGACAGCGCCAAGTTCACAGTTAATCCAAACTCCGGTATTCTGACGAGCAATCAAGTGTTTGATTTTGAGGAGAGGTCATTGTACAATATTTCTCTAACAGCAACTGACATCATTGGCAATCCAGTAGGTTTCGCTCAAATTGCATAGCTTCTACTTGTCTTCTGCATTCCTGCCCTAACATATAAGCAGACTTAACGTTTAAACGCATCAGATATAGAGCTTCGCAATTTTCAAAAATCACCAGACAATAATATCGAATCACGATATATCGTAATTTGCGTATTAAGAGAAAATTTGCCATATATTGTGATGTTGTTGTGTAAAAAAGAGTTGTAAATTTTTGTTAAGATTTATTTGCATATTTTAACTTAAAAAGACTTTGGTATTTGTGATAATTAGAAACATTTATTTCATGAATGCCTGTGTGTGTGGGTGGCCATGGAATGAGCTTGTTATAAGGCTAGAATGCTCATGAGCTTTAGTTGCAGAATCGCTCACTTTGAAAATCATCAGTTGTGAGATAAATCATTATTACATGATTATATCATTTATACAATTGTAGATATCTCTTTAAATGGTGGTGATTTTCAAATTGCTTACCTTCAAAATTGGCATCAAACAATTAAATCACCATACCATGAAGCTCTAATCAACTCTAAGGCTATAATCTAATAACTCTATTAATAACATCTATAAACTCTAATCAACTCTAAGGCAATATATTTTCCAGTATTTGCTCTTTAAGATATTAATACTGCTGTTTTTTGTTTGCTTATTTATATGCTCATCCAAAGCTTGCTATCTGATGACAGGTGTCATTGGCCATTGTCGTTCACATCATAGACAAGAATGACAATCGACCAGAGTTCACTCAAAGGTTATACAAGGGTCACGTAAGTGAAGGATCTCCTGACAATTCTGTCATACTCACGAATGCCTCAGTTCCACTCGTCTTGTCCGCTCACGATAAGGACTCTAACCTAAACGCCCTACTTTTATATTCAATCGTTGAAGCTGAAGCTAGACAATACTTCACGGTCAACCCCAACACGGGTGCCATTCAAACTCTTGTCACCCCTGACAGGGAACTTCAAGAAAAGTTTGAGTTTTCAGTGCAAGTCAGAGATCAAGGTACGTTTTTTAAGACTGAATTATATATCAATTGTATAATCAATATTTACAATTGTATTATGTCATACTATCAAAAATCCAATTAAGATTCTCTCATAAGCTTGATATTTATGGCTTCATTTCACAGATACCCCATCAACTACCAAATTCTGAAAGTTGTTCACCCTTGAAACTCAAAAAGATAGCTGGTCCAATTTTTATTTTTCTTCTAAATAATTTGGAACGTTTGAATCGTCACCTACTCTTATCACTTGTTCCATCTGAAACAAAAATAGATTTTAAAATTAGTTCACTTCATTCTTGTGACTTTAAGTTTAGACTGGCAGAATGATTCATTTTTGACATTTGGTTAATGGTGACTAAGGTTATTGTTCTGTATTCACCAACAGCACCATTTCATGAGACAGGTATACATGTGCCATTTGATTGCATTCGATGGTTTCCCTTCACAGCAACATTTCCCAATAGACCTTGTACATGTAGCCTGTGATTTAAAAGACGCCAATCAGTAGTGATGCACGCCTATCCCTCCCTCAACTGAGGTCTTCACAAATGTGGTTTTGAAAAAAAATGAATGCTGTAACATAAATTGTCAGTTGTTTTCCTGCAATGATGAATTCCAGCCTAGTACGCAACCGCTAGTTCATTGATGTCTCACACAACTAAGCCTCTTTTGCTTTAAACTGCAGCCATATCACGTGAAGATCTCATTGAAGTATCACGCCTATACTGCATGTAAAGCTTGCCCCGAGCCTCTAAGCGTTCGTTTCTGTATAGCATGGCCATTCAGTGTAGAGCTCAATGTTATAGCGAAAGGCTCATCTGTCTTGTATTGCAACTCGTCCTGCTAGCATTCTCTGTGCTGTGCCTTTTCTAGCATTAGACGCATTGTTTAAAGAAGCTCCCTGGTTCGGCATCCATTCAGGTATTGCACTTTTCGTGTGATTGGCAGTCAATTGTTGCGTACTACTTTGGCCTGAAGTGAATCTAACACCTGCTCGTTTGAACTTTGACCTTTTATTATCTCCCTCACTCCATTACACCTCAGCCTGTTTTCAACATAAAGTAACTCTTTTAAGTATGTACTAAGGTAATCTTCAAAGTTCTGGAGTTGCCATTAAAATACTTTATTATGTACTTCATTAAATAAATTGATTTTGTTGCCAATTAAGTAATATAGCTATACATATACACATATATATAATGTATATATTTTAAATATGTATAATGTATATATTTTAAATATATATAATGTATATATTATATATAATGTATATATTTTTATATGTAGTGTATATATTACATATGTAGTGTATATATTTTATATATATAATGTATATGTTTTTATATAAAATGTATATATTTTATATAAAATGTATATATTTTATATATAATGTACATATTTTATATATATTTATATATATAAATTTATATACAATGTATATATCTACATATAATCTATGTATAATACATATCTATATATTATTTATGTATAATATATATGTTGATATATAATTTATATATAATAGATACAGTCTGTTTATATATAATATATATGTATTATATGTGTATATATATATATATATCTTCACTATCATATGCCTGAAGAACGACTATGTGATTTTCAAGCATCTAGGAAGTTTAGTCACATCTATTTTATGGTTCATAGAGTCATTTATAGAATACACTTCATAATAGAGATGAGGGTTTCTAAAGATTGGCTGAGAGGTGTTATGACTCCTAATCATAGAATTATTATTGGTTTTTGTCAGCCCTTAAACATCTGCAAGCGCTGTTTGTTGAAATGTTATTCTGTACATCTTGTAATGTTATAAAAATGCTGATGTTATAGTATTTCTGTGGACAATTTAGGGTGGACATCTTGTAGTAGGGATAGGGTAAGGAATACATGCTTAATAGTAAACAATTCAGGATTGGTGCAGCAAATTCTACATATTACAGGTGAGGAGAGTTTATCTGCAGCTGATCCTGCTAGGGTTATCATCACGATTGATGATATTAACGACACGCCTCCTAGGTTTGACAGGTCTAGCTATCAGGTAAATTCCACCAAGTCTTAGCTATTTTATATATTTGTGCAACTAAATTAAATTAGGTAATTCTGGAGATTTCTGGAACCTTCAGCAGTATCTTTCGGATGATGTCATAACTAAAGGTCTCATGGCACGACTTTAACAAATATAAAAAGACAATGTGTTATTTTTGTACTTCCTTTTTTTAATCTCGAATTTGTTTTAAACCTCTTCTCATATGAAAAGCTACTTTTTAATTCTCAATTAATTTGTAAGGAGCTTGAAAGATGCCATTAGTTAAATAGCTGTCTGCTGCCCGCTAAATATTATAAAGGAGGTTTTCTCTGCGACATATTTATAGCAAACTAATGTTTCTAGATGAAGAATTCAAAAGGTAAAAGGGTAATCTGAGTATCTGTCTTTTGTCTGAAATTGTTGCTGTGATGCTACTCATGTCAATACCATTAGCTAAAATATTGCTGTTGTAAAAACCAAAAGTATCATTAGAGGAAAAAAGAGTTCCTACAAATAATAAAAACTCTATAATTGACTGTTAGAGCAGAGATGAGTGTACAGGGTTACTTAGTAGTATTGGCATTAGTAATTGAAAAAGCGGTATCTTCTGGTTGGTACACAAAGTACATTGGACATACAAACTTTCAATTTGTACTCAGAGTGTTCTGGCTATTTTGATTACAAAATTCATGAAGCGCTAAATTTTATTTTTACCGGTTTTCAGTTTTTAGTCGTTTGAAGGCATAACTTGAAGTGGCATGTTCACTTGACAGGTGACTCTTCTCGTGCCGACCTACTTGGGAGTCATCGTTCACTCAGTTTCAGCCATTGATGATGACCTAAATTCAATCCTTACCTATGAGATCGTCAGCGGAAACACAGACCGAAAGTTTGCTATTGACACCAGCACGGGAGCTGTATACATTCAAGATTCTAAAAACCTTCGTTCAGCTTATAATCTTGGAGTCAAGGCAAGAAACTTTCATTTTTTAACTTGTTTGATTTTACTGCGCACTCATAAATGGTAGATACCTGTGATTTTTATCAGCCAGTTTTTGCTTGTCAGAGTTACAAATAAATTACTGTTTGAACATAACGATTACAACAACACTTGATTTACACGCCGCTATCTTTTACAAGTACCGTATTTGTTGTTTGTTGTTTTAGATTTAATTATCCTAAATATAAGACAAACATTCCAATTATTTTCTTTTAGGTCACAGATGGAGTACACGAAGCCACGTACTTTCTGTCGGTAGCTGTACAAGAAACTTCAAGTGGTGGTCTTGTTTTTTCCAAGTCCATCTATACAGCTGTTGTGTCAGAAAATAAGACATCACCACAACACGTGACAATAGTTCAGCCTATGTATCTCGGTAAGTACATCGCCTAGGTGGAGTTAGGTAAGTGTCTACTTATCGTATATAGGTGTATACTTAGCCTAGGTGGAGTTAGGTAAGTGTCTACTTATCGTATATAGGTGTATACATTGCTATACCTATACTCCTAGGTGGAGTTAGGCTCTATTAGAGACTCAAAAGGAAAGATGTTGTTAAGAGTGGTTGTGGTTGCTTGTTAAGAGTGGTTCACAGTATATGACCATATGTTGGTGTTAATCACACAATACATCCGTGATCGCCTGTAATAACAATGTTCACACTCTCGTAAACCCATCTGTGGTTACATCAGCGAACAGTCCGCGGTATCGCATTCTTATTATACAATGTTGTCGTGGAAACCTATGAAATACTAGTCTCGCAGCAACTGTCATAAAAAAATTATAGACCGAGCAATCCACAACAGCCAATCATCATTGTCGAAGCGGTGCACATTGCATAAGTTGTCGTGGATCCTCGGCGAACTATCGGGAATGTTTGACAGCTGCAAACTTTCTCAACGTATCCGCATTGGCTCGAGGATGCCATCAGTTTACGGTGCGCTTGGACGATGAATAAATGCCGAGAAAACAATGTCGACGTGTGGTGATACACTGTGAATCAGCCTTTAGGGGTAAAGACTGCTAAGTAAAATAAAAATGAAATTATAACAACGCTTTAAACCTCACACTCTTTTTCGTCTTGTCGCCATTTTTGATGCTCATTCACTCGGTTTTATTAAAAGTACTTATGGTAGCTTTGTGTACTTTAAGAGGTTTCAAACCAACCGTTTTGGTATTTTGTAGAGCTAGGTGCACCTGTTACCTTTGAGCTCCTAAACCATCGTGACAAGTTCCAAATAGGTCGGACATCGGGAGTCTTGGAGACGGTGGCTGGTGTTGCATTGGATAGAGAAGCTGAGGACAAGTGAGTGTTTGACATCACACGGTTACGTCTGCTTTATGTTGTCAAGCAAAATTTAGGAAAGACAACTATTGATGCTTATTAATGTCCAATTTAAAAAGCCTTCTTTCACTAGACTCGTATTTAAGGTGAGCGGTATTTACGCGATGTACAACTGCAGCCTATGCATACATTGTAGATCACGAATGGCAAGAAGCTTGTATGCATTACTTCTGTCTCTTGCATTATATTGCGATTTCATGTATCTGAAAAGTGCCCAATATAAAAACTCAACTGTTTTTAGCGATCATGCGTAGTTGTCTTAATGCTTTTTATTTTAAGCTTTTCGCTATTTACTCATTGACCATAAAATCTTATTAGCTTTCTAGTTGCCCATAATCTTTTGCACCCAGGTATGAGGTGATTGTGAGGGTGCAGTTGAGTGACGAGAATGAGTTAACCCAAGTTCCGGTCATAGTCACAGTGTCGGATACCAATGACAACGCCCCATACTTCTTGAAAAGTCATTATTACGCGGCTACTATGGTGACCAGTGAGCGTGGTAAATTTGTTGTAAAGGTAAGTATAGAGACTGGGTAGCAAAGAAGTTAATATCCTGCATATATTTATCTACTAGGTGAATGCTTGGCGTTGCTTGGGTAATAAAAAAGTCTTTGCACAGAAAATTTATCTTTATTTAACTTATACAACATTTACTGTTCTAACTGTTAAACTTCATATCATGAGTAAAGTGTTTTGTTTAATTAAAATAAATTTTAAAAAAAGATAAATTATAAGAAAAAATAAAACAACTGTCAAGGTGTTTGAATGTGAAATAATTAGAAAATAATGGCTAGATAATCTGTTTTGCTAAAATGATTACAACAAAAATTGATTTGATACTGATACAATTAATACGAACTAATAAAACAAAATAAAAATTATAAATATGTTAAATTAATAATAACAATTGTTATTATTACATAGAAGTGTGTGTATAAAAAAGGTTACCGTTGCAGCAAAAGTTATTTATCAAAACTTTGAATACGATGATACTGGTTCTTCTCGATACAAGTATAAACGTAAAAATAGGATATCGAAATTAAACAAATCAGCGAAGCGCACGAAGGTACTTTGTCTGACTGAATGGAGAGAGAATGCAGAGACAAATCCTACTCGAGAGTTTTCATGTGAACAGTTTTTAGTTTTGTAATTTCCAGCGATAGCCCTTTGGAAAAACCGGAATTGAAGTTTGAAATTGTGCCGTTATAGTCACACATTTAAAATTGAAATGGCACATTTGAAAATTACAAATTAAAAAAGTAATGATTATAACTTGAAAAAAACTTTAAAAAAAACAAATGCAAAAAGTAATCTGCATAAAGAAAGCAGATTTTGTTCGTATTTAAAAATTGTGGAACGCAAGGTAAGCGCCAAGAATTAAAGTGCTATAATCAAAATCAAAGAAAGCGTAGTGTAGCTGGAAAAAAGTCTTCTGAGCAAATGAAATAAATTAGGAGTGCAAATAAATGTAAATGTGAAACAAATAGCAGTATGTAAACTACGAAACATGATTTGGTAATTATACAGTTAATACAAACTGCGAAAATCAAATAAAAATCGTTATTTATTTGTAATCAGTGCAACAATCGCCAAATATTTATTTTCAGCAAACTCTTTGTTAATATCGTTTGGCAGAAAACAAATTTGCCCTAGGATGGCGAGGACAAAAAAGCATCGTGTTTTATAGAGTTATGCAGAAAATATTTTATAACAGGGGCATCGGTACCCGTAGGCGCAATGTATATAATAATACCTCATTTAGCATGTGAAATCTGGAAAAGGGTATACAGTATATAGTAAGAGCCTTGGAATCGTGAGCGCCTGCGTAGACTTGTGATTAGATGATTGGATAATTGGTTTGCAAACATCTAGTTACAATCTTCAAAGAGTTCAAATCCAGCACGATGTAAGTTTTTCATTTCAGGATTTTAATAGCTGGACACACCGATTCACAGAATCACAGAAAACACACAAACGCTGCGATTTATATATACATGCATATAGATTAGGTAGCTCAAGCGATCAAGTGATCAATAAATCTTTTTTACTTTTTGCTCGTATTGGTTTGCATAGCTAATATATTAATATGTTAGCAAACAAAGCTACATATTGTTTAAATAGCTAAAAGGCTTAACAAAGATAACAATCATTACCGACAATAGCAACAGCTAATTCTGGTTATTATCAAAGAACATACAAGCTAACTCGAGAATGAAGGGTTTATCGTAGATGATAGAACTACTATATTGTTTTACAATTTCCATCAGACTGAATCGTGATTCCCTTTCGTTATCTAAAGAGAAATACTTTATTCAGATCACTTCAAATATAATCCAATTGTGTTTTCTTGTTAAGCATTTAAAAAACACAAATATTCTGGTTCACCAATTCACTATAGTTGGAACTTCATTTATGAGGTGAAAAAATAACATGTCACCTGCTGTCACTTGTTTTGTACTAGCTCCTCAGGCTTCAAAGGATATCCTATGACCAAGTTTTATTTTTACCGCCTTCATATATTATGTTAAAAGGCTGCTTACAGAATGCTTCAGTGTCTATGTAGGTATTTTCTTATCAGCAACATTTTCATTGTTACGTTGTCATGTTTACTGTTGCTATGGAAATGAAGCTTTCAATATTAGAACTATGTCATGAAGTTTTCTTTTATTGTTTTAGTCTTTTTAAAAGTTCCATCAATAGATAGAAAGATGTTCTACAGGTTTAGGAATGATTCCGTTAGCATTACATGATTGTTGATTAAAGCCGGTCACATGATATTCACAACATTTGCTATAATTTATGGCAGCTTGATGCTCGTGACAATGACGAGGGAGACAACAAGCAGATTCGCTATGAGATTTCAGAAACGAACCAGAATGAATTTAAAATTGGCCGAAAGAATGGAGAGGTAACGGTCAAACGAGATCTTACAGACAACGCTAACAGAGAATACAACTTGATTGTGACAGCTGAGGATCTGGGTATGTCTTATAGATTGGAACCAGCAATTTTCAATAAGTTTTTGTGTGAAGTTTTTTTACAAAAGCATAAATGATTTAGCGTACAGCAATATGGTTCTTGTTAGAGTTTCGCGATATGGTGATTCACTTGGTTGGTGGCGATTTTTATAGTAGACGATTTGAAAATAGGCAAAAAGATTGGCGAAATTGCGATACCATTGGCGAAAAGATATCGCCAATCATATAAACGATATAATCGTGTAATGGCGGTTTATCTCACACCTGACGATTGTCAGAGTGAGTGAAACTGAAACTCAAATGCACGGACCTTTTAGCCTTATAATAAGCTCATTCTATGACCTTTTACACAGACCAGCATTTATGAAGTAAATATTTTTAATTATCACGAACACAAAACAGTTTGTTTAAGTTAAAATATACAAAAAATATTAATTAAAATTGAAAAGCTTTTTACATAATAATAACAATAATGATAATAATAATATCGCGATATATCGCAAACCATCTATTTGCAATATTGAATCGTCTAGTGATTTTTGAAAGTATTGTTGTCACTTGTTATCACTTGTCATATGTCACTTGTTGTGCATCTCTTTCAAATCTATTTATCTACCGCAATGCTATTGTAAATCCCAACCTTAATTCTCTGCAGGTGAGCCACCTCTTTCTACCCAAACCCTTTTGACAATTAAGGTCTACACAGCATCCACACCTAACTTCACGCAGGTGGTCTATGAGTCATCTATTCCTGAAAACATTCCAATCAGCTCAGCCGTAACAACCGTGAGTGCGACGAGTCCTAATGACAACAAAATAATCTACACGATTGTTGATGGAGACCCGAACAGTGAATTCACCGTGCATTTCAGTACAGGTGAGTGGAGAGTGACTGCGGAGGAGTCATTAGATTAGTAGTCTACTAGATACTAACTACTAGCTCTCTGCTGAAATCTGCCAAAACTTTAAATAGAAAAAACTAGATCTTTACTATAGCATGACGTCGAGTGCACTCAGTTTTAATAGAGAATTGTCTTAGAATTGTGTCAAAGCCTTTCTAGTGCCTTTATTTTTGTATCCTTGCAATTCTTTTTACACCTTGATGGTTTAAAAATTAATTTACTAAAATTAAATTGCCTTGCTTTTTAAATGAACACTTTCCTTACTCAGTACTCAACCCAATAGTTAGAAATAATTGTAGTTTTAGTTTTTTTGCATATCTTCAAGAATTTAAGCTTTTGTAGATGTTTATATTGCAAACAAACCCAAGTAGAATTCATAAACATCACAAAACTGTTTGCATGGTAGTAGCTTACTAACATCGCTGACTCGCTTGCTCTCTAAGTCTATTGATGCTGCTGCCAATATCGTTTTATTGCTAATGTTTTCCAGCTATGAACTACAACGGTCCCTGTGAGTATCTTGTTGTCTAATGGTATTCAACGATTTGTAATTATAACCCGGCTCTCTCATGGATGTAGGCTGGGCTCAGAGTCTGTCACAACATTTGATCCAAAATTATTTTGGAAAAACAAAAGGAGAGAAACCATATGAACTGTATAACTGTTGGACTGATCACATATTCTATTTTGAAATGTGACATTCAATGGAAAAATTTCTGTTGAACATCATTTTGTTCACCCAATCAAATTTCAGAATGATTTGTACAAATGGTGTGATGGATTCTTTAGCCCAAATATGTCTGTGCACCTCGACCTGGCAAATGGGGGACCGGGTGAACCTTCCTCTAACTTTTAGTTGATCTGCAAGCAATTTTTAGGCCACTATAGATTTGCTTTTTTAATGCAGTTTCGGTTCTACTCAGTTTCTGTCAACCTGTCATAGGTAGTGCCATTTTGTAGTAAATTATAACAGGTGCCATTCTGTAGCAAGTTATAGCAGATGCATCTCTGTAGCGAGTTATAACAGATGCCAATCTGTAGCAAGTTATAACACGTGCCTTTCTTTGGCAAGTCATAACAGGTGTTATCTTTTGGTGAGCCGTAGCATGTTTCATTCTCTAACGAACCATAGCAGGTGTTGTTGCATAGGGAGTAGTATCACATAGTTAGTTGTAACATTTATCATTCTGTTACAAGTGTTATTCTGCAGCAAGTCATAGCAAGAGTTGTTTTAGGGGTTCACAACGTCTCCAATTGAGCATAAAGTCATAACAGCTAGAAAAATGTCAGTTAATGTATAAAAAGGTATCTTCAATCCACCGTCTTTGGAGATTGGAACCAAGATTAGTTGCTTTAGTAGGTACCTTAGCTTGAACAGGTCTGTTGAAAAATCTTTAAACTGGGGATTACAGATAGCGGGAGTTATTGTGCCCTACCATAACCTATCAACTGTCTTCTTTCCCCTGCACTAGACAACTCTGTGTGAATCCCAAGTAATGGGCACGTATATTTGTGAAATTTCATTCTTGTTACATATGTATGGTATTCATTTTCTAACAGTGCTCGTTGTTAACTCGGTGATATCTGTATCACAGGCTGCTTTCATTAGGCTCACAACCTATATGTAACCGGTTTAGATTCGATTGTAGAGGAAGGTGCAATGCGATTGTCTAAAGTGATGCTTGTTTGTATACTTGGTCATAGGGCTTACTCCGGTTTCTTACGACATTTTCATTATAATTTATTTATAATAATGTAAATATATAATAATAAATAATAATATACAAAAAAATTTATGTTTCGGGCTTGTACATCGATTATGGCTAGTGATTCTGCTCTGCTTCCATGATGATTTATTTCCTGTCTAACGGGTAATTGAACTTCTGCTCTCCTTTGGTATCAGCTACCACAATCGCTACATTTCTCATTACTCCCTACTGAGCCAGCGGGTGACTCTCATAACTTGATGTTATCTCTACTCCTTGTCAGTTAGTTTCATCGCTATATTGTTACACGAGAAGATAACTGCTGATAGAAGTTGATTTTCCTTTCAACTTGTCATATTGTAAAAGGTGTTGATGTAATGTTAAGTTTCATTAATTTTGGACAGCTAATGTCTGTAATTATATATACTTATAATTATATATACTGTCTGTAATTAAATATTAAACTGTTAGACTCTCGTCTAAAGCTGTATAGCATATGTATTCTTATTCATAAGATCAAGTGACACGTTGCCCACTTGGCTTGAGCTTTCTAATCTTTTTAACAAAATGAAAATAATACAAAAATGCAAACCAATTGTAAACTAAACAAAGAAAGTGTAAGAAATCATAAGCATTGGGCTTATGATTATCATCATCCATCTCACCTGGTGCCTTACGGAGACAAGGTCAAGGTAAAATCTTACGAAATAAGCAAAGAAATGTACAGCCATGGCTCAGTTCATTGTGGTGATTGACGTAGGTTGTTGTAACATTAACAACTTCTGATGTATTTTGTCCCTTTTTGTTTTAAAAAACCACTTTGTACAATCGTCACGCCGTAGTCAGAGCATGCAGACAAACTTAGATTTACCTTCTCTTGTAGCGAATATTTTGAAGGCTTTATGTGTGACTGTTAGATGAATACGTAGATCGCGTTGCTCAAAAGTTTTTATTGATGTGATTCTAGTGTCTGTAAGAGACAGAGTCTATAGTTGAGATCATGACCTTGCCTTGCTACATTATTAGGTACCGTTAGAGTGAATGATGATTTAGACTTTGACCTTCAGCCTCTCTACAAACTCAAGGTCAGGGCTGTAGATGTGATTACTGGGGATTGGGCTGATGCTGTAGTGATAGTCAACATACAGGTAAGTATCTTATTGCTCACTTCTCTATTTGTTACATATGAGATTCTCTTAAACATAAACTTACACAAGATTTTAGTAGATTTGTCAGAAAATATCGTTATTTTTTATCATTTGTGATTGTTTTTTTATGTTTGAGGTGATTTGACTGCCAAGATGTTCCGAAGAAAACTGCATGCCAAAATGATGTCACTAGTTGCTATCATTGCTATAGTTGATATCGGCTATCACGCTCAAGTTGCAGCGTTATGCGCCTTTATTCTGTCACTCTCTTTACAGCTATAGACGCCATAATTGTACCTTTGCTTGATCTGAGCGCTTTAACTGCGATCAAACTTTGTAAATTTTAATCTTGCAACTTCCTGCCAGTTAGATCACCTCAAACATCAAAAACAATCACAAATGATAGAAAAATACAAATACTTGCTGATAAAATTTACTAAATTTAAGTAGCACGTTCATCTTTAAATATTCTTGAGGCGTAAATTGAAGTCGTGTTTCATCACGATGACATTCATTTTTCAGATTTGAAAATAGCCTTTTCAAGTTGCTAGCATGTTTCAACTATGTTGGCCTTTTTATGAAAGATATTTTATACTAAAGGTGTTTCCATTGCAGGATGTCAATGATCAGAAACCATATTTTGACAAGCTTGATTACCATGTGCGGGTATCAGAGGCCATCACTGTCGGGTCTCAAGTACTCGCCATCAACGCATCAGACGAGGACCAGGGCATCAACAGTCTCATTCATTACAAGCTTATGCCTATCAGCTTTGACCAACCGGATTATCTCATGTTTGATGTTCAGGTAGGACAACTCCTAATACTGCCAACCATCTACGTTTTCATATAGCACTTGTGAAAACTTCATTTCAATTTGAGTGATATGAACAAATTACATACAACCTCCAACAATTATTCTGAAAATAGCATTGATAGCTGATTTAACAACATTTCATTTAATACCTATTCTCACAATGGTAAAAGGTACTGTAAACACTATAATTATAACAAACCATTTATTTGATTTTAGTGGTGAACGGTGACCCTTTTTTATACTTGTATGGCATAATTTGGAAAATACTTTTGTTTGAAACGGAATTATTGTCCAAAAAATAGTATATATATAAATTGAATTACTATATACTAGAGCTGCACAACGATTATAAAAATTAATCGCGATTAATAATTGGTCTGAGCCAGTTAATCTTCAATTAATCTTAGAATTAATCTAGAAAAACCTGTCTATTTGAAAACAAATATTACAGCTATATATAAATTAATTATATTTGAGACAATTATTGGTAACAGGATTACATGTTATGTACAATGTACCTAAGTTACAATGTAATAACTATTATGAGTATGAAAATAGTCTATGAAAGTCTATAATTAAGCCAGCCAAGAGTTGAGGCAGCACAATTTAACCTATTCACATTATCCGAATGAAGAGATGCCCTCTTCGGACACACAGTAGTAGTAGTTATTGTCTGCGACAGCTGGCGATGATTTCTGAGCGGTAGGATGAAAATTAGTTAAATGATATCTTAATGATGATATGCTATGGTGGTAGGCAAATTCTCTCTGGCATATATTGCACTTCACTTTCTTGTTATGCTTCCAACCGCATATGAAAATGTGCTACCTAGTACGGAGGACATTTTTCTGCTTTTATGTTCCATTGAAGTGTCAATCTTATATTACTATCATTCTAAAGCTGAAATCTGAAAGTGTGATTTTTTTGAAAAATGAAGATACATGTATAATTTACCTTGAAAAGTTTTTAAATATATACAAAAAATGGGCTGTGAAATATTAAATAATACTGAAATCACTTTTGTTGCTATTACCTAGAAACATGCGCAAACAACTAACAACATGGCCGCTTACAACAAAACCAGCACGGCGGGCTCTCGCGTTTTTGTATTGTACATTATATACAAGTTTTATGTTAGTGACTCACCTCATGTTTTCATAGCTGAGTGCAAAATAATTGTGGTTGTCTCTAATTGGCAAAAAAGTGTTGCTTGTCATAGTATTTATTTGTTAGTAAATTCAATGGTAGTAACCTGCTATGTTAATGTTATATTATGGCGGACGCCGGGCCACGAATTTATTTTTTATATTTTATATACTCACATATAATTACTTTTATATATTGCATATTGTGTCTGTTTTTATTATTTGTTTTACTTGCATATAGTTACTCTTATATATATTTTGCACATTGTGGTTGTCTTTATTATGTGTCTTATCGCTAATACTTTGTTAGTTTGGCCGTAATTAAGCCAACGTGTTAGCGAGTCTATTAATCATTTATTCTTTTACGGTTTCTTACCTGGTTCCATTGGACAGTTCGGGGAAAATATATGTATATAGAGAGTGCTCTCGAAAAGAGAGCAGAGTAGTAGCAGTTTACAACTAATGGAAATTGCTTCGGAATAAAACGAACGGAAAACCATACTCACTTCTCTTACAATTTATGCATTTTTATTGGAATCTAGATCGTGCCTGAGTAAGGGCCAGCAAGTTCCTTTACAATATATAAAACAATACAAATGAATCACATCATGATCACCACCTCGGTTGCATTTTATTTGAAGATTAATTGGCTCAACTCAGTTAATCGTGTTTTTGTATTGATTGCCGTTAATCGTTTAATTAACGCGATCATTGTGCAGCTCTACTATATACAGTATTACTATATATAAATTATTATATATTACTATATACAATATACATAAAATATATAGTGTGCGTGTGCAATCATCTAAGCCTCTAAGGTATCAGCTTGAATTTTATCAAGTCTCACATTGGTTATCTGAAAGGGCTCTTTTCCAGGAGACGGGAGGTATAGCTAAGATACATACTGTCACACAACTAGATCATGAGACCAACAGTAAGCTCAACTTCATCCTCGTGGCAACGGATGGAGGAAATCCTCGATTATCAGCCCAAGCTTACATACACATCTCACTGACAGGTAAACCTCTTCTAGGTGCTATGACTACTTCTTATGAAAAATGTGAATAATGGATTTGCTATAAAATAGCTACTATGCTCTTATACAGACCTTAATGACAACGCTCCAGTATTTGAGGAAGATCAATACGATGTGGAAATATCTAACATGGTCACAAAGGGTCAATTTATCTCAATGGTGTCAGCGATAGACGCGGATGAATCTAACGAAGGCACTCTCATGTACAAGTAAGTAAACAACAGCTAGTAACCTGCTTCCCCTTGCTATAGAGCTTAATTTATTGACGTAAACTGTGTCAGCCCAACTGTCAATTTTTTATAATAAAATGTGCCAGATGAATTTATCACATGATTGGTCACATGATAATTTGTTTCCGGTCAGATTTGCTCTGACTTTCTCTAGGATAGCTTACTTGCTATTTATAATGTTATAAATTGTTTTGTTTTAACATGTACTATTTTCATAAATGTGTATAAAATAGGTTTTGTCTGTCCATTAGTTTTGCACAGTATCAAACTTTGCCTTAAAGTTTATGTTAACATATTAACATGGTTACATGTTAACATATTAATGTAACAATGCAAACACAAATACAATATATCAATCTGTTTTTAGCATCGTGCATGGAAATGTCGGCCAAGCATTCACCATCGATGAAAATTCTGGTTCCATTTACGTTTCTCGTTTCCAACAGCCATCAATGTTCATCAGCATGTACACTCTGAATGTGTCAGTCACTGATGGAATATACACTTGCTTTACAAGTCTCACTATCAGGGTGACACCTGCCAACAGGTGGGTGGCCTCATTATCTCTCACCTTATATCAGTTGTCTTGTAATGAATTCAAACCTGAATGGAATGTAATATAGGCAGTATCGAAATATGTATATGTATAAGACTTAACTGTTGTTTGCATTTTATCTGGTATTTTTGTTAATTCTAGCTAAAAGCACCAGACGAAGTGCAAAATTAGATGAACTAGTTCTACTGGTGTAATAATGTCTGAGGAATATTCTGAATATATTTCTAATTAGGCACAGCCCAGAGTTTGAGGCAATCCTTTATAACTTCAAAGTGCTTGAAAACATTGAGGTCGACAGCGTCATAGACCAAGTAGTGGCCACAGATGAAGACGAGGGCGAATTCGGTGTTATTAACTTCTCTATAATTGGAGAGTGGCTGGAGAGCTACTTTGGTATCCATAACACTACAGGTAAGTTACGGAAGGTTTTGAATAATTGTTAGTTTCACATCATTTTTATTCCTTGACATCAACATGCTGCATCCGCCATCATATATTTCAGTTTATGAACTTTCTGTTACCACAACCTTCAATTCAGTATCCTGACTCCTCCACAATACTATTAGATTACTAACTTTTGAAACATGTTTGTTCAACTCACTTAATAATTTCTTGAGTTCTGTTGGTTTATTTTTTTCTATCAGCATTTAATAATAAAACATCATTGTGTTGATGATAAGCAATGTCAATAATGGGTTATACATACACACATCAGTTGATTTTCACTTCTCTGGCGCTGTCACCGATCAGCATTGCTTATAGTCATAACAGCAGCATGAGATTGGTTGGTTTAAAAGACCTCCTGATTGATTGTTTTAAAATTTTATTACTTGAGATAATTTTGATTTGCAGGAGATATAAGTCTTAAACGTACGCTTGACCGAGAAGAACGAGACTACTACATGCTGCCTGTAATGGCCCAAGACTCAGGCGGTAGAACCAAAGTTACTTCAGTCTATGTAGTTGTTGACGATGTCAATGACCATGCTCCTGAATTTGTAGCCACAGGTAGGGGTTCGACAACTAGTTATTCTGTTTGACAGCATTCACTCTCATTTTGTGGCAGCCACTTCTTACTTCCAACACATTATATATACTAGTAGATGCGATCTAAGTAGAACTGCATAAAATCGTGCAAGATTGATTAGCAGTTTCTATCAAGCCTTTTGAATGAGACATCAAGTTTGTTGACATATTTTTAACTGCTACCATTTTATTAAGATACTAGTACACTAGCAGTACCTTGTGGCGTAAGAAATCGTCATATGTAATAAGTATACATACAATCATTCCACAATGTAGCGAGGGGGTTGGGTGGCGCAGTTGGTAGTGTGTCTGGAGGCTAAGCTGAATATCGGAGTTCAATTTCTGTGGGATATGTTTATTACTCTAAGGATGATTTTAGTGACGTTAAAATGAATATAGAATAGATAGAACTCGCATAATGTGAGTACAAGTAATAATTTCACTCATGATTGTTAGTATTCTCACTTAGCTTTAGGTCCTTGTCTACAGACAGACGTGGATTGTATTCTGTGAAACAACTAGTAGCAAAGCACTTTTAGTCAGGGCCAAAGTCTACCCTTCAAATGTATAATGAGCTGATGCTGACCCTACAGAGTTCAATTTATATGTTAAAAGACGAAAATCAACTCGGGTGATTTGCCATATCGGCATCTTACTACTTCAGCGTGTAAACACCATATTGTGCTTTTGTTGCAGGCTACAACGCTGCCGTGCGTGACGATGCAAAATCTGGTAGCAGTGTGCTCGCTGTGACTGCATTCGATCTTGACTCAAACTCAAATGCCGAGTTGTTCTACTCTATGCTGACCGACGATGCACACATTCACAACACTTTCTCCATTAATAACAGAACCGGAGAAATATCACTGAAACGGGACCTGACTAGTGATGGTGGGACACAGGTTTCATTCATAGCGAGCCATGATAGTCGCAGGCCATTGTTCATATGTACTTATAGTGTGTATATGTTGGGTCATTGGCAGCACCATCTTGTAATGCTGGTAAAACTGTTAACTCATAAAAGTACTCATAGATATACTCATAGAAATACTCAGAAATACTCATAAATATACTCATAGATGCACTCACAGATATACTCATAACTATACTCATAGCTATACTCATAGCTATACTCATAGATGTACTCATAGGTGTACTCATAGATATACTCATAGATGTACTAATAGATATGCTCATAGTTATACACATAGATGCTCTCACAGATGTACTTATAGATATACTTATAGATATACTCATAGATATACTCTTAAATATACTCTTAAATATACTCATAGATATACTCATAGATATGATCATAGATATACTTTTTTGCAGAACCTGAGAAAGAGTTCACAATAGTTGTGAAAGCACAGGACTCTGGAAAGATAACCCTGAATTCATCAGTTTCTGTTGATGTTACTGTGACCTCTCTACCCGTCCCTGTCTTTACAAGCAAACAAGTACAGATCTTTGTCAAGGAATCAGAAGAAATCGGTTCAGAGGTTACTAAGGTAATCATAGGCTGTATTTGCTAGTTTTACTAAAACAAAAGGAGATAAACCCTAATAAAAGTACTCAAAACAAATTATGCCGTCAACTACATTCAAGCCATAACTTACCTACTTACTTACCTACTTATCTACCTACTTACCTGCCTGCCTACCTACTTCCTTACCTACCTACCTGCAAGGTAGATAAACAAATTGCAAGCTAGATAGATTCACCATGAAATTCTGACCTTGACAGTAATGAAAAAATGATTATGGAACTGCCTAAATACCTCCGCATACGATTACTTTACGATTTAAAACATTTCTGTTATTCATCATCGATTGATGGTGTAGTACTGTAGTGGATAGTACTCTGGGCCACCAAGCAGCCGTCAATGGGTTGAGCCCTGCTATGGAATGTCAAGAAGGACATCTTGTCTCAAATTACATGTAACATCCAACGACATGTAAATAACAAATAACATATAACAACATAACGTATTGCCATATACGAAGTTGTACAAGTTATAGACTGATGTATAGATAGTCAGGCACACAGCTATTATTATAGTGACACTCATTAAGGAATCAGCTGTGGTGTTAGCACTCTGAACTACCAAGCAGCAGGGTCTGGGGTTCAAGCCCACTACGGGACGTCAAGAACGGGCTTAAATTGTTCTAGTACAAAGGAAGACGACTGTGACAGGTAACTTGAGACAGGCGACAGAAAACCACCTCAGTGCCCTCCCAAGAAAACCCATAAAATATATGATCTAAGTGATTGAAGACGATGGTGGGATGAGAGACCTGCTTACAGCAGATTATTCTTAACTAATAAGCTGTTGTTATTGGTCTTCTAGGTGACAGCCGAGTACAGGGGTGACAGTCAGCTCTCCTACAGGATCAAGTCTGGTAGTAGTGTTAGGACCAACAGACCAAGCTCATTTGTGGTAAACTCTGAGGGTCGTATTTTTACCCAGACATCTCTAGACAGCGAGGTGAGTAGTCTTTATTTGGATTAACTAGTATCTCATTTGTATCAAATGGTAAGTTGTTTATGCAAAGCTCTGGTGGAATCATAAAATAACAGGGTGCTAAAAAGTTGGCGGGCAAAAGGAGAGGTTCTTATTGCTTGAGCAATACAACTAGTATCATCAACAAGTCAATGGGGTGGTAACCAAAGTATTCAATATTGTTAAGTATTTGTATACATTGTTTTCATCGGTGTCATCACATAAGTGAATTGACTTACAGCCGATAGCTACTTTCTTATTTCAAATATTTTTAAAAATAAACATTGTCACTATGCTGCTGTTGTGTTTTGAACAGTACAAACTTGTTTCAACTATTCTTGACTAAGGGCTTCATTATAAACATAGACAACCATTAGCTGCTTTGAATCCTAACTTTGACCTTTTCCTACATTTAATTTTTTGTTTTATTTATATTTTATATTTAACATTATCCTCATTAAAAACAGTACAAACTTATTCCTTGCTTCAAAAATATTTTAATTTAATTGTTTTTGTTCTTTTAATTTTTTTATTTTAGGTTCATCTTTATGAAACGTTCTTATCAAATGAAATTTATGTTTCAATCTACATACACACTAAGTCAGAAGTCTTAGCTAAATGAACCGTCTTTTGTAAAGCCTCAAATGATTCGCCTCACTACAATCTGAACATTGGTGTATAAAAGCACCTGCATCGGCTGTCATAGTTTAACACAGTCCTAGGGAACATGGCTACCATGCGCTTAATCATGTGTCTTTGGTAGCCTGAGTTGAAATATCACATGAACGAGTGTATCATACGTAGAGTATTCTGTTGCAGAACCAGGACGTGCATGAACTACTTGTGGAGGCCTATACCCAGTCAGTACCAGAGCTGGTAGACAGCATGTTGGTAGTTATTTCTCTTATTGGCACCAATGACAATCCACCTAGGTTCACCTCTTCCGTATATACAGTGGGTGTGTCTGAAGACACCCCTATCGGGTCTAGCATCATCCAGGTGAGTTGACCTAAGGCTCTTCATTGCTTAATACCTGCAGGTTTTAGCACTTTCAGTTGCTAGTAGTACTTTTTATTAGATAAAGAACTAGCTGCATTGTCCCTTTAGTTAGTTTGTTAACTCCTTTGGCTAGTTGGCTTCTTTTGAAATACTTCATTAACACAGTAAAAGTTTTGAAGTAGCATTATTGGTTTATTTGCTATATAGATGTTTGTAGAGTTTAAACTTTTATAACTACCACCTAAAAACCACCTAAAAATGTACAAGTGTCACCTTGGCTTAGCTAAACTGATAACTTCTGTGTTTTTAAAACCTTCTGCACTGTCATGAAATTTTTAAATTTAATTAAAATTTTATAAATTTTAATTAAATTTAAAATTTTATAATCTTAAGTTAAAAGAAGGAAGTTGAAGAGGAATTTGCACAAAGGTTAAGTAGATTTTGTCAGAACTTATCAATATATTTCTATCAATTGTGATTGTTTTTGATGTTTGAGATGATCTGACTGCCAGGATGTTTCAAGATTAAAATTGATAAAACTTGATCGCGGTTAAAACCCTCAGATCAAGCAAAAGTGTGATTGCAATGTTTACAGTTGTAAAGAGACCAACATAACAAAGACCCGTAACACTGCAACTTGAACGCATTAGCCGATATCAACTAAGCTATAGTTGAGACATGACTAGTTTGACATGACAGCTGTCAACTAGACATGACATGTCTAGTTGATATCAACTAGTGATGTCATGTCTAGTTGATATCAACTAGTGATGTCATGTCTAGTTGATATCAACTAGTGATGACATGTCTAGTTGATATCAACTAGTGATGTCATGTCTAGTTGATATCAACTAGTGATGTCATGTCTAGTTGATATCAACTAGTGATGTCATGTCTAGTTGATATCAACTAGTGATGTCATGTCTAGTTGATATCAACTAGACATGACATGTCTAGTTGATATCAACTAGTGATGTCATTTTGGAAGTATTCTTTTTCTGAGGGTTTTAACTGCAATCAAGTTTTATTAATTGCAATCTTGAAACATCCTGGCAATCAGATCACCTCATGCAAAAAAACAGTTGCAAAACATAGAAAAATACCCATACTTTCAGATAAAATGTACTAAAATTTAGTATAAGTTTTCTCTTCAAGTGAAATTCAGGTGTGTTTTTCATAGGCACTTGTTCTTTTCCTTTTATTTTCTGATCCTTTGCTTTGTTGTCTCTATGATTATGCATGATAATAGGTGCACATCGACCACGGCAGGGTAAGTACTAGATAGTCATATAACCATAGTTGTGGCAGCTTATAGCTCTTCTACAATTGCTGCCAACTCTAGCAACATTCGATGTTGGAACAGCAATACAAGGGCTGCTGCCATATCTTCTCGCCATCCTAGCTTTACAACTGTCACTTTACCTACAATATTATTGTTAACCATTATTTTCTGCGGCTTTTGAAACACACTGCATAATATTTCTCTAAGCACTGCATCTATGAGTCTGCATTTATAAGTCTATGTATTTTAGTACGAATTATGTTGTTAACACTCCCCTTGCTCTCTGGACTGCCTGTTACGGCTACCACCACCAATGAACTCACGCCTTATCAGTCATGTCTCTACAGCTTTCATCTTTTCATTCCTCCACTGCATCTCTCACCATTGCCTTTTTTGAGTTTTGCTCAACTGATCAGAGAGAATGTTCGAGAAGCCATGTATGTTGTATTCGACCTGATGGTAGTGACAGGAGTATTTTATAGAAGTGTCAATGTTACTGTTGCGGCATTGGTGGGCTGTATCTTTTTTCATAAGTTTCAGAACAAATATGCATGCTATTAAGTTACTATAGGTTGACAAAGCAACTTTATGCTGATTCCATTAAACACATTTTTAAAAGTAGGAAATTGTGTCACATGTTTTTCTATAGCAAAAATTGCAGCTACTCTCAATGATCGATAGGCCATTTTAGCTTTCGATTGCCATCAGTTGACAAAGTGGCCTCTACTGGCTCATTTTAACACATTTTTTAAAAGTGGGAGGATGTGTCACTAGTGTTTTTATAGTCACTCTCAGTTATTTAGTAAGCTGAGTTGTTTGAGCTTTTGTTTACCATCAGTTGCTTAGGTAGCTTTATACTGGTTCCATTAAACACATTTTTTAACGGAAAGGCATGTAAAATCTTCGCTGATCATCCCTTTCAACAATTTTCTCACCAATTAAGGATAATTATATCTGAAGTTATGAGAGCAAGTACGGCCTTAGTCTCAGCCTCCTTGCGTGGAGATGCTGAAATAACTGCATTAAGGCTGTTCAAGACTTTTCAAGATGTCAAAATTTAAATGTAGGTTCCGCAGTTCACCGAAATCATCTAGGATAAAAATAACTATATTCACAAATGTCAAAGTTAAAAGTTAACCATTTGAATGTAGAGAAGAATTTAGCTCAGGTTTTGTTTTGGTATTTTTATTCGAGTTTCAGTAATAGATAGAGAATAATATCAATGGATATGCAAGTGTGTATACTGAAAAAATGAATTCATACGAAGGCCATCGCTCTGACCTACATCAGAGGGGCAGCACTCGTTAGCATACTGTTAGACTATCGGTGAGCTGTTGCAGAGCTATAGTCTCAGTGTCACTGCTAACAATTGCTACCTTAGCATGGAATGATATTCAAGCATTTGTAGTACTTATTTAGGTGTCAGCATTCGATGTTGATCAGGATCACAGTACGAAGATCGTTTACTCCTTTGCCCCCAGATCAAGTTCATATGAGAACTTGTTCATGATCCAAGAGCATCATGGCTGGATCTCGTCGCTTGTTCCCTTAGACCGAGAGACACAAGCCAAGTACGAGTTTTATGTTCAGGCTAGTGATGAGGATGACAGAGGAATTCTTTACTCCGAGGCTAAAGTGGTAGTCAATCTTTTGGATGTTAATGACTGTCCACCAAGGTTCCCTACTTACAGAATCCAAGGTTAGTTTTAGAAGACTGCGTCATTTTTTGACTGTTCAGTCTTGACACTGATGTGTTGCCATTTTTTGGTTAGATTAATTTTGTGCTGACCTTTAGTTTAGCCGTGAATTGCGTGATTTTTATGCATGGTCATGAGTGGCTAGTCTGAACCCTGCCTGCTTTAAGATGCTGTGCTAGTAGGATGCTAGTATAGCCAGGCAGTTTCTACTGTCCGTACCCTCCATGTTATAATTGTCAAGAATATTCATGTATATCTCACAGTGTGTTTGTTTTGTCTTAAACAGAAGGCGTTAGGTACTGGAATCATACTGCAGGTAATTTATATCGCTATGTTTGTACATGTTATGTCTACCTTCGCTGATCATCTGCAATAACTCTTAGGACATACTGATTGAAATGAAGATGATTGAGGGTGTGGTCTAACTGGGTGGCAAACAAATGGGTGTGGTCTAACTGGGTGGCAAACAGATGCTCTAGCTTGTTGAAAAGTTATCACTGCTCTACAGTCTTACACTGATAAAGCATGACTGAAATAAATTACAACTGGTAGCTATAAGATCTGAATAAAAATGGAAACATTTTTGTGCATGGTAGAGGGAGGGACAAAATTAACTACAGTAGAATGGGTGATCTCTTCCGCTCACCTAACGCTCTGACCTGCTGACCTTTGTCACTGACATGACTGAGAAAGAGTTGCTCCAAATGATTTGAGAAGCGCTGATTATGTAATCTTCAGCTAGACTGCAATCAGGAGTTGTTTGACTGCATGAATTCTGAAAGCTCTATACGATCATTAATATTATGACCTTCTGACCTTTTTTAAATTATTATTGATTAACTTGCTTATTCATCAGTTAAGGAAAGATGTTTTTTACTTGTTTCATTCTCCTAGTTGGGTGCTATTCTGTTAGCTTTCAACTCCCATTTAGTGGTGCCAACATGGTTCTAGGTATAATTTTGCTCGCGATGTTGTCTGCGTCTTTGTATTCAGTCTTTTCATGGTTGACTCCATGCTTTTCTATCGATGTGAGCATTTTTCTTTCAAGTTAAAAAATGTAGTAGCCATTAGCTAACAGTTTTAAGAGCTCACGTTGGCTCTTGCTTGTTGGCATTCAATCGCTAGCCAGAGTGGCGTGAAGAGTGGCAGGCAGCATCTAGTAAAAATCTACTAATATGACAATGCCTTAATCACGTTTGCTGACTAAATACCTATCTGGCATGTGTGCTCTGTGTTTGCATGAAGTGCCTGCTGTGATATGCATCTCTAGTTAGCTGAGAATATTTGCTTGCCACTGCATGCTCCCGTCGTAGTGTAGCACCTTGAGCGAGTCAACTTTCTCGTGATTTCTGGTGATATAGCTTGTCATCTATATTAAAATAGCGATTTTGCATTATTTAAATATATTAGATTGGACTTCACTCCAGCATGCGACTGTTCACAACATTGGATAAGTTTTTTTTGCTGTAGAAATTTTCTCATGAGATACCACCTGATCAAAGAGCTCAAATCATTATCATGTTTTTTGTCGATTGATCCAATATGTCAACGCACATCCACAAGGCCTGACTTGCTTTTATCGGCAATGCCCGGTGAAATGAAGTCAAGATGAAATCAAAGTCAAAACTAAAAACTAATCAATTTTTTTTTAATTTTCATTTCGGATAACATTTGTAAAAACCATGAACATTTGAACTCTCAAATTTTTTAACGTTTAAAACTAAAATCATGTGATTCAATGTTTTGATATAATAATCTTTTACCGGTTTATACAGCCGCAGTCAATGAAGATGCACCACTTGGAACTATAGTGGTCACTGTGAGAGCGGTAGATGATGACCTTCCGGAACATTCCACCAACATGTATTACATATCAAAAGGCAATGAACGAGGACACTTTAGGTATGCTCCTATATGAGATAGGGTCTTTGCAATTGCCTTTGACAAATCTGGTGAAAGAGCCGTAATTTGCTATTTATAGAATGGTTTTGATTGGGTTATTGTAAGGATCCACCATTGATTTATAGCACTGTCTGCACTCTGTTTTGATGGCTTCAACTGTTTTCATTAGATTGTAATAATAACGTGTAATAAAAATTCTCTATTCCGTAACACCAACATACTACATCCCCCACTGTATGTTTCAGTTTATGAACTTTGTATGACTACAACCTACAATAGTTATTCACTACCCTGACTCCTCCACAATACTATTAGATTACCTACTTTTAAAACACGTTTGTTCCAATCACTCAATATTTCCTAATTTTCATTTTCTCACATTTGTTTTAGTATGTAACGAAAAACATCATTCTGTTAATGATTACTTATGTCAATAATAAGTTATATGTACATAACATGTGACCAATTTTATCATGGTTACATAATACCTATATGATTATATTCTGTTGAGAACCCTTTTAGTCGATAGTATTATCACCTTTTCATTTGCAGAATAAAACAATCAGGGGAAATCTATGTAAGCAAGTTACTAGATAGAGAGAAGCTCAGTGAGCATCATCTGGAAATATCAGCGACCGACGGCGCCTTTGTTACCACCATATTTGTGCAAATCGCCATCTTGGATGCCAATGATAATGCACCCATCTGTGACAGAGTGAGTATAGTATTGCCCACTCCTGTCTGCGTGTCTGTGTGTCTGTGTGCCAGAGACACAACATACACTCTTGTCTGTGTCTCTCCTGAGTCTATCTAAAAGGTTTATATGAACAGATTCTCAAACAGATTTTTGACTAACTTCACACCAAAAGATAAGGGGAGACAAATCCAAATTAAATTTTAGCAAGAGTCAGGTATTTAAAAAGGATTTGCTTCATAAAACTTACAAAAATATTTTTGTTCGACTTTTCTTAAAAAGTGCAAATAATTATTTGCTTTGCATTAGAAAACTAGTAAACATATGAGTAACTCAATTGAGAAATCAGTTCTAGCTGTTCCTACATCTTCATGTCATGAGTGGTTTAAACTGATACCATTATTTATAGCCAATCTACACCAAAGTTTTGGCAGAAGATGTTGATGTTGGTACAAGAGTTCTGGCAATGAAGGCAGAAGACAAAGACGAACCAGGCAATTCCAATTCTCGGATCACGTTCAGTCTGGATGGTGAAGGAGCTGATGACTTTGCCATTGATTCTATTAGAGGTATGTCTATTCATAGACATAAAAATTTAAACAATGAGCATATCTAAAACCTGAAGTCTTGGTTTGCTTTTATGGATAATGCAAGGTGAAATTCATAGGTTTCAGCTGACACATCATTCAGCAACATCAAAGTTTGGTTTCATTTAAACCAGAGGAGTTTGTTACATGATTGGTGGTTAACTGTGGTTAACTGTTAACTGCTGGTTAACCTCTCACATTGGCATCATTGATGCTTATAAAATCTAAAGATTGAAAACAGCCTTTTTTCGCTGTTTGTCATTATTAAAACCTATTCTTATTACAACATTTGAATAGATGCATACAATGGCCTTGTGGCACTCTTATGTTATAGAGGAGTTGTATTCTCTTTGTTCAGATTTGAACCTGACCTAAGCAAGAGTTGTACTCTCTTCATTCAGAATTGAACCTGACTTGAGCACCATTATCTTTCTGTTATAGCCCTCGCACTTTTCAGATTTTTTGCATCAATTGGTGTCAACCAAACTTGCTACATGTCCAACTACAAAAAACTAATATACAGTGTTTTATTTAAATCACTACCAGGAGACATAAGAGTGCACAAGAGGCTGGATAGGGAGAGGATATCTAGGTACCGTATAACTGGCAAGGCAGCTGATGGCCAAGGGCTATTTTGTGTCAGTGACATTGTCTTTGAGCTGACGGATGTGAATGACAACAATCCAGTGTTTGACCAGTCTATATATACATACACGCTGCCAGAAGATTCCGTAAACAATACCCTTCTCCTCAGAGTGACAGCTACTGACAAAGATACAGGTTAGCAGCCTTGGTAGATGAGTTATTGCTAGAGGGTTTAAATAGCGATTCAAATCCTTTTGAAGTTTGACTCATGAAGCATAGGAAGACTCGCTATTATGAAAAATTTTAAACAAGGCCTATTTGAGTCGATACAGTAGATTAAATATCTGCAAGTCTTTGCTAGACTGTATTCTCTTAGACCCAAGGCTACTTTTAAACCATTCTATAGACGACTATCGTCCTTTGCTAAATTGTTTTTCTTGAATCCAAGGATACCTTTACACTAGTTAATAGATGATTACCATTTTTTGCTAGACTGTAGTCTTTTAGACCCAAAGCTACTTTTAAATTATCCCATAGATGGCTACTGTTCATTGCTAGATTGTATTTCTTAGACCCAAGGCTCAACCAAGAACTCAATTTATTGCAGGTTTAAATCGGAAAGTCAGGTACAGCATGCACTCTGGTGACACGGATATGTTTGCTATTGACCCAAGCAATGGAATTGTGCGGCTTATTAAACCAATTCGAGAAGACAAGGGTGCACAGGCTATTGGCTCTAGTTACTCTGTAGTCATAGCTGCTACTGATGGTGCTGTGTCAGCCAGGACTGGTACAGCCCAACTGAGGGTTCATATCAGCGATGTCAATGATCCACCCGTCTTCCAAAGCTCACTGTGAGTTTCTTGATCTTTTTCTAATTGTGAAATACTGGTTATAAAATCCCTCAAGCAAATAATCTGTTTTGGTGTAGAGAAAATTCAGGCTTCATTTCATAGAAATTATTATATCAATGCTCGCATATCTACTCATATACTGTAGGTAAATGGTCTTGTGGTTTTCAAATCATTGATTTGATTTCTTAGTGATATGTATTTACCTACATATACGTATATATGCTCATGTGCATATATATGTACATGTACATATACATGTACATATATATGTACATGTACATATATATGTACACATATACATGGTATATGTTCATGCACATATATATGTACATGTATATATACATGTATGTACATGCGCATATGTACATATATATGTAATTGTATATTTACGTGTAGCCTTTATGTACATATGTATATGTATATATGTATATGTACGTATACATGTGCATTGCATATACATGTATATGTGTATGTAAAGGTACATATATATATAAATATATATATAAATATATACATAAAAAAAATATATATATATATATATATAAAATTGAGTAAAAATGAAAGTTAAAGTTAAGTTTAAAACAACTTTATTACTAATAGTTTCATATTGCCATGCAATAATCATCATCATATATATATATATATATATGTACATATAAATATACTTGTATGTGTATGTATATATGTACATGTATTGTACAATATATTTTATATGTCATGTACATGTAGATATACATACATATCAATTTAAGTCAATCAAATTGAAGGCTGAAAGTATGTGTCATGTGACCTTGCCAAAGTCAGCAAACCAAAGCATGTCAATTGAGCTTGCATGTATGCAGTTTTAGCAAGCCAACTAACATAAATATATCACAGCTAGACTTGACTCTGACATAAATATGAGCTGCTATATTGCAGGTACAACAAATCAGCGATTGAGACAACGGTGCCTGGCACAGAGCTCTTGCAAGTGAGAGCTGAGTCTTCTGATCAGGGATTGAACAACGTGATCTCCTATCGCATCAGCAATGGGGGAGCCAATGATAGACTTTTCTCTATTGACCCTGACACGGGTTAGTTTAAATCTTAAATGTCAGATACTTGGTGCACATCTGCCTCACTAGTTTATATAGAGACGGATGAAAACTTTAGCTACTATCTGCTAGTGTTTGTTTTCACATGTCTCAACTCTCTATGATACAGTTTCATCTCAACTTACACTCACCTCAACATATGAATATACAATACCTCAACATATGAACATGTAATACCTCAACATATGAATATACAATACCTCAACATATGAATATACAATACCTCAACATATTAATATACAATACCTCAACATACGAATATACAATACCTCAACATATTAATATACAGTACCTCAACACATTAATATACAATACCTCAACATATGAATATACAATACCTCAACATATTAATATACAATACCTCAACATATTAATATAAAATACCTCAACATATGAATATACAATACCTCAACATATGATTATACAATACCTCAACATATTAATATACAATACCTCAACATATTAATATACAATACCTCAACATATGAATATACAATACCTCAACATATGAGTATACAATACCTCAACATATTAATATACAGTACCTCAACATATTAATATAAAATACCTCAACATATGAATATACAATACCTCAACATATGATTATACAATACCTCAACATATTAATATACAATACCTCAACATATTAATATACAATACCTCAACATATGAATATACAATACCTTAACATATGAGTATACAATACCTCAACATATTAATATACAGTACCTCAACATATTAATATACAATACCTCAACATATGAATATACAATACCTCAACATATGAGTATACAATACCTCAACATATTCGTATACAATACCTCAACATATTAATATACAATACCTCAACATATGAATATGCAATATATCAACATATGAATATACAATATATAACTTGACGGAATATTAGTCTTTATCCTCAAAGTAATTTTCATAATGACATGTTTTAAGTTTCTCTCATCGTCGCGGTTCTGTAAGTAGAAGTGAAGAGGCTGGTGAAAATTAAAAGTTAAATATAACAAATAAAAAAATGCATATAAAGTAAGTTAATTTGAACTTTTAAGTTTATCTAGTCTGAACAAAAGTAAATTATGCCAAATATTAAAATCACTGCTTCTATCATTAACAAACCTGCACCTCTCTTCAGATGTCTCGTAGGTGAAGTAACGTTAAAAAGGATTTTTTTATGGATTATTATTTCATTAATTAGTTTTTTCATTTGACTAAGCTTTTTACATTTAGTTTTTTACAAAGTTCAGTACATTTTGGTGCTAAGTGAAGCTACCTAAAATATTTTTATCGTCATGGCGATCTTGTTGACACAGTGTGATCTTATGAAAGTTTTTACACTGAAACGTGACGATTTTAACATATGAAGCGAAATGAACTAACTTTGTATGTCATTGTTTGGCTGTGAATCAGCTGTTGTAATGATTAATAAGTGATAAAAGTCGCTGCAAACATGTTGTTGTAGACACTTTTTTAATTTGTCTGCTTTTACTAATCGTCTTCTCTTGTCACAGGTATGCTTTCCACCAATGGTAGCTTTGACTATGAGATTGTAAAAGAATATGTGCTAAACATAGAAGCGAAGGACAAAGGAGAGCCCCCATTAAGTGACATGTGCATGGTCACTGTTTATATCACCGATGCTAATGATAACAAGCCTACATTCTCTCAAACTATCTACACGGCTAACGTCGGGGAGGATGCCGAGATTGGAGATCATGTAATTCAGGTATTTTGCACCCTTCATACTCTTCAGAATCATGTGAGTTTAGAATGTCTCATTTCCATGCTACTTCTGCCTTACTACACTGATCGCTTTTTCACCTATTTATGAACAGGTTGAAGCGCAAGATTTAGACTCAGGTCCTAATGCTGAGATCTCCTATTCAATAGTGTCAGGAGACGCTCTTGACCAGTTTTTCATCGACACTGAAAAAGGCTATATCAGTGTAGCAGCACCTCTTGACAGGGAAGCTGTAAGTATACTAGTAATCACTACTAATAAAACTAGCAATAAAATTACACATTTAGACTGGCACCTAGCCAAGAAGAGCTGCTGACTTAAGTAATGCTCATGATGACTTATGCTCTCCCGACTCATCTCGAGCTTCCATTTGACAATGGTGATTGTAAAGGTAATATTCAAAAACAAAATGACTCACAATCAAGAGTGTTCATAGAGTGACAGTGTGATACTAGAACACTAGATATTAATTTTCTACAGGTTTGCTAAGCGCTAATAATTTGTAAAAAAAGAAAGAACAAGTATTAATTTGGTTTTTCTTTTTTCATAGAACTTTTCCCAGATATTTTTATTGTATCAAGCTGTGGCTGATCTAGGCACCAAAATACGGTAATTTGGGTGCCTAGTTATACCTGGTATACACTTTACATGACGTGTAATGTGTATACCAGGTGAGAGATATGTTTCATTACAATAAAATTAAATTATAACTTGTTTGCATGGAAAGTTAAAAAGGCTGTACTGCAATGACTTATGGGATAGTAGAAACAGCAGTGTTATAGCTGTTGCACTTTTATTACAGATCGCTAGATATAATATAACTGTGGAGGCAAAAGATAATGGTCAGCCAACAGCCCAAACCTCCCAGGCTATCATCCTCATCTTTATTGGTGACATAAATGACAACCGTCCAACGTTCTCTCAGCTTAATTATACTGGAGAAGTACAGGTAAAGAGGGTGTAGTACAGTAACTAATTGCTTAACAATGTTTGGAAGCTGGTATTTATGTGGTGATTGGATATAATGTCTGGTTCTATGCTCTAATTACACATGGTGAGCAAACAGATTAAGTGGGTTGACATGGTGAGACAGGTCAGGCGTTTTAACATGGTAAGACAAGTTAAGTGGTTTGACATGGCGGGACAGATTAGATGGTTTAACCTTGTGGAACAGGTTAAGTAGATTGGCATGGTGGGTTAGGTGAAGTGGCTTGACATGGTGGGACAGGTTACGTGGGTTGAAATGGTAGAACGGGTTAGAAGGGTTTTCATGGTGTCCTCATTCTATGTCTTAAAACATGGAACATCATCATGCTGCCCTGCTTTAGATTCTTATTAGTGTCTGTGTGGTTTGTTTGGTTGCAATTTCTTTTATTTTTTGCTGTTTATTGGCTGCTTTACATAAATTATCCCTATGAGCAAATTTGCTTTTTTGTGTGATTTTCAGCTGTTGCTATTTAGTGGTAAAACGGCTGATTGCTGCTTCAGTACAGCTTCCAAAGTTTGGCTTGGTGCAAAATAATCGTGTTTTGAAAATCTGTTATCAAACAGCTCATTAAGAAACTTGCCGCTAATGATATGATAATGGATAATCGTACGTACAAAATTGAATCTCATTAAAAACTCTTTTTTCAGCAACATATTTTATTAATATATTTGTTTCTTTTTGCAAATTTTTATTTTTTTGTGAAACTTTCTCAAATAATACTTTAAAATTTTATCGCAGTAATCGCCTTGCTTATAATAAAAAGAAACAACTATTAACAACCGCTATAATGCGTATGGACTGAACCTCGTGCATATAATTATATTCTCTGGAATCACACAATTTCTTTGGCTGCCACCTCAACTCACATCTAACCAAACTATGAAACTGTACCAAGCTGGAGCTTATAACCGTTACATGCTCGCTCGCAGGTGCGCGCAGGTAGTCATTGCTTGCTTGCTTGCAGGTTTATCCCGAAGGTGCTGTCTATCGTAATACTACTTTTCTACTTACTACTACACTGTCTCCGCCCACTTCTGCTCCAGTGATTTCAACCAATCAGAATCCTTCACCCGATGGCACCGCAAAAGTATGCACCGCATTCATTTATAGGCTGCCAAGGGGCAGCTTGATGCTTTGTGGGTCTTGTACATACACAATAGCTGTAGCTTATGATTGAGAACTGGGGTAGGTCATGCTAATTTGGCAGGCTAAGAGCTCAGGCTATAGCCCAGGTTTGGGTAAGGTCTAATCAACACATTTCTTTCTGCTTTCATTGCTTTACTGCTTAGTTCTATGTTTGGTTGGTTTTACTAACAGTTTTATATGGTCAAGATGTTTCTAGCAGTGCTGGCTTTTTCTACCCCATATTTGAACTGCTGCAACATTGTTGTACATAGCATGAGCTTCTAAACAAGTATATGTTGTTAGGAAGGGGATGGTACAGCCAGCAACCCACTGAGACTAGCAGTCACTGACGCTGATGCTCCACACAACAGCGTGCCTTTTAGGTACACAATTCTGAGTGGCGATGACGATAACAAGTTTAGAATAGGGAGTGATGGCCTCCTGCTAGCCCAGGGCATCTTTGATATGAAGCTGAAGAAACATTATCTCCTCCAGGTACAGTAATTCACAAACCAGTAACTTGAAGCAGTTTTATTCTTTCAGTAGACAATTCTAGGTTGTCTAAGGAATGACAAGCATTATGGACTAGCGGAATGCCCGGCGTTGCACGGGTATTAAAACTCAACTTATATATATTCACTAGCTGTACTACCCGGTGTTGCCCGAGTAATGAAAAATTCTTTGGACAGAAAATTTATTTTGATATAACATACTGTATACAACATTAACCATTCTAACTTTTAAACTTCATATCATGAGAAAATATTTTTAAGCAGTTCAAATGAATGAAGAGGAAAAAGAAAACCACGGTAAAGATTTTCAAGCTTTTTCAAAGAACAACAACTTTTACATTTCATATCATGAAAGAAGTTTTTTCTTGAAATAAATTAGGAAGAAAAATAAAACTGAAAATGTGTTTAAATAAAAATGTGATATCATTAGTAAGTAACGGCTAAATATAATCTGTTTAGCTATGAATACAATAAAAAATTATTTAATAAATAAGGTAATAAAAAAGTCTATTTTATTTTTATATACTTACAATTTAGTATAATTAAGTATAACTTATTTTTATTTAACATATAACAACATTTGCCACTCTAACTTTCAAACTACATATCATGAGATAAATGTTTTGTGTAGTTGAAATGCATTAAGAGAGAAAATAAAAACAACTGTAAAGGTTTTCAAACAACTGTAAATTTAAAATTTCATAACATGAAAGAAGTGTTTCGTCGAAATAAATTAGAAGGAAAAATAAAAATTTAAAGGCGTTCAAATGTAAATGCGAACTTATTAGCAAGTAATGGCAAAATATAGTCTATTTTGCTACAATTACAATCCAAAATTATTTGATATACAATTATATGATTTCAGTTTGTTTATTGGTTATATATTGACATGTAGGCTAATATCGTAGGCTATAGGTACTAATCATCATCATAGAAAACTATGATAGCATATATCATATATATATATCATATATATATCATATATATATATATATGACATATTGCCATCATATATATATATGATATATATACATATACATATATATAATATATATATGATATATATATGTTAGCTATATATATGTTAGCTATATATGTTAGCTATACATATATATATATGAATATATATATAGATACACTTGTATATATATATATATACACTTGTATATATATATGTATATATATGTTAGCTATATATGTACATGTTAGCAATTACATAGAGGAAAACATAAGCTATTATGTCATTATAGGTCAAGGTTGAAGATAGCGGTGTACCTTCCCTCTCTTCTACTACCTATGTGAGGCTTGAGGTGCGCGAGGCTATTCTGCACCCACCTGTGGTTGTCTCACCTCGTAATTTCACTGTCGTCGCTTATGAAGGCACATTTCCCGGAGGTATTATCGGATATGTACAGGCTACGGATGCTGACTCAGATAAGCTGAGATATAACTTGGTCTCAGAGCAATTTCGCAGACTATTCAGGTGAGCCTTCTGATTGGCTGATTAGCAGCACTTTAATTTGCATGTGTATCTCTATGAAATATTAATTCCTATGCTATGGAAAGCCTTTATGGCGCCTCAATAAATTATAAATTTAGATTATTAAATTATCATTTTGTCATGAAAAAACAAAGCAGTTGGTTTCTCTTATTCTCCGCTTGACAGCAAAATATTCTTGTTTCCAAATTTTGATTTCCTGTTTAAAATGGATAATAAATCTAAACGTTTTTCTTCTACTCACAACTTTTGTTACGGATTTAAAACTTGGGTTTTTACACTTCCACCTCGTTTGTATTTTTATTTTATGATATTAAGTTAGAGTATCGGAATCTGCCTTTTGGTCAAAGAACAAAAACCATGGCAGTTTTTTTGCAGCCAGTTTTTCTAAGCCATAAAAAGTATTAAACTTGATTTCTTTATATCAAATGAATTGGTTTGCGTAGAGTTTTTTGCCGGTTTGAAAAACTTCAAATTAAAGCTATGGAACAAAAGCTCTAACTTCTACAGCAAAAATTAGTTCAATCAAATCGAGCAGAAAAAATTCCGCAGTGAAAGACTTAAATTCTACCTGTGGAGACGCTAGATTTTCTAATAAGTTTGCCATAATATCATCTCGTAATAACTAGGTACTGTTTATATTGTATTCACTTGTTTATATGCTTTTCCGTTTACCGTCCCAACTAGTTTTATGACAATCTGTTGCTATTTTAATGTTAATGATGTTTGCTTTTATTTTAAAGTCTTAATGCAATGCTAAAGAATTTAAAGGCAGCATCAATCGACCTATCTGTCTGCAGACTGTTAAAGGCAGCATCAATCGTCCTATCTGTCTGCAGACTGTTAAAGGCAGCATCAATCGTCCTATCTGTCTGCAGACTGTTAAAGGCAGCATCAATCGTCCTATCTGTCTGCAGACTGTACAGACGTTGTCATGAAATGAAATGATAGACCTAATGAAACACTAAAGATGTATATCTCTATCTTTTTTCTTTAGCATGGACTCTGCCACAGGCGCTTTTGGTTCCTATTCATTGGATGCTGGCATCTATGTTCTTAATGTTAGTGTGTCAGACAGCCGGTTTGAACGTTTTGGCATCATAGAGGTGAAGGTCGTCACCATAACTGATGAAATGATGACTGATTCTGTAGCCGTCAGAATCGCTCAGATGACAGCCAAGGAGTTTTTATCTCTTCATAGAAGAGCCTTTGAGCAGGCTGTAGTGAGTGTTGGCTCTTCCGAGTTCAGGTTCGTTGTAATTGTCTGCCCTCTTCTAAGGTAGCCATCTTTATTCATCAGCTATAGAGTAGAAGCGGTAGGCAAGAGCCGTAAGATTCTGCTTGCTCATGTAGGCGTGCTCACATCTTGAGTATAACCGAGGATTCAGAATCTTCCGGAAGAAAGAGACGAGCTGGAGATATTGGTGTTACTATACTGATAGCTATTGAAGCAGCCTCAGGCCAGATGGTACCTAAAGAAGAAGTGTCTTCAGCATTGAGAGAGAACGCAGATACTGTGGAGAGTATGCTAGGAGGTGAGTTAGTAAATTTCTATTTTATTATCTAGTGTGCGTTTAGACAACCACTAACAAGTGTACTTAGATAACCACGAGCAAGTGTCTCTAGACAACCATTAGCAAGTTGCTGATCAAAGGCTGACGTTTGTATTTAGCGTAATACAGGGAACTTTATTTTATTTATCACAGAGATTTGCGTGATGCAGTACTTATAGTTCAAACTGACTGCAAACATTCTTATTGAATGAGTTAAAAAACTGAGAGAGAACACAACTACTCAAATATGTCAACATTATAACTAGTTGGGTTATGCTTGGGTTGGGTTAGGTTAGTCACTCAAAACTTCATTGCTAGCAGAATTAAATACTTACTCTAAAATTGCTCTTGGTTCTTAGGCTATGAGGTAAGCCTTCCCGCAGACAACTTTGATTGCTCATCTGCTAAAGAGTGCAATGCAGATGAGAGGTGTGAAGTGCAATACCAGATCACCCAAGACAAGGTCACCATACATGCCGAGAAGCAGAGCTATGTATCACTGTTGGCTCAGCCACTGCCTAGGTGCGTCTGTATGGAGCCAGAGACATGTGCCAATCCGTGCAGCACCAACCCCTGCCCTAGTAATAAGGTTCGTTTAGGTCCTGAGTTGTTGAGTCTAACAGCTGATTGTATTATCCTTTTGAGTTGAAAGAATCAGGTCATTTTGCTGTCTTAAAACTGGCCAACTAGACAATATTTGATGACCTATTAACTTGACCTTAATTTTCATTTCAGGTTTTTTAGGTAAAAGTACATGTACCTTTGGAGTGAGCGTTTTCTTAAATTATGGGTTGTCTTCTCGGAACCTTCTAAATAGTCTAGCATGTTAACTCATTTGCCAGTTTAAGTACATATTGAAGACAATATCAAATGTAAATTTTCTATATATGGACAAACTTGGTCTGCCGCTAGATTGCTTCTTGTTTGATTCAATCAGCAGGAAGTAGGTTGTCTCCCCATCTGAAGGGCCTCTTACCTGCCCTATTCACTATTTGTAGTATTGCGTGGCTAACAATGTTAACTCCCACTCATGCAAGTGTCCGACCGGCACATTTGGCAACGACTGCGAGAGACGTGATGGTACATCTCTGGCTTTTGATGGAAACAGTTACGCTCGTTGGACGCTCGTCAATGATATTAAACAGACATTACAGGTGAAGTTGACTTTTAGGACCAAACAATCAGATGCAGTGCTTATGGATGCCCGAGGTGATCGAGACTATAGCACATTAGAGGTCAGTATTTCAGTCTTAAGAGATCTTTGAATATTATTGGTTGCTCATTTAAGAACTTGAGAGGGGATTGTTATGCTATACTAGTACCTTGGTGGTTCCGTGCTCCGAGAAAAATCATTAGGTGTAACAAGTAACTACACAATTATTCCAAAATAAGGCAAGGTGGCAGTGTGCTTGTATGGTAATCTTAATATCCTAGTTTGATTCTCATGCGATGTAATATTTTTTTTCTAACACTTTTAGCGTGGCACAATTCTTATTATAGTAAAGATTTGTTTTGCAAACAACTCAACATAGCGAACAATATTGTGCATGATGTTGGCAAATCCAAACTTTAAAAAAGGTTTATAACATATGCTTATGCTGCCTAGTGAATGCGTAAAAAAGTGGTTGCCTACCACTTGCCATTAGCCTGGCACATTGCCAATGGCTAATTTGAGTAAGCTACTATATGGAGTGCTAAACTTACTAATAAGAGCTGTGAGAGCAAATTTTAGCGACGTTGTTTAACGCAGAGTGCTATGCGTATTTTAACCAACATTATGACCCATGTCGCCTAAAGAATTTATTTCATCTCGCGTAGCTTAATTGGTTAGGGGTAGAGAACTGGTCAAATTTGAGGCCTGATTGTTGCAACATCCTGCTAACTAGCACTCGATATTGCGGTCACAGCTAGATTATACTACTCAGTTCATGACTTGTTGGCTAACTAGTCATTTCATTCGACAGTCTCATGACTTCCTGTGGTGAATGACCCGATTATATGTTTACAGATAGTACAAGGAAAGCTGCAGTACATGTTTGAGTGCGGTTCTGGACCTGCTGCGGCGGTCACAGATCCATTAATAAATGACGGCAACTGGCACAATGTGTCCCTCGAAAGAAAGGGTAAGTTTTGGAAAGCCTTGAGAAAGTCCAATATCATTTGAGAATATTAAACATTGAACATTGACATTGTTTAATGCCACTATTCAATGTTGACAATGATCAATGCCAACATTGAACATTTTCATTAAACTGTGTAGTAAAATAACAGAAAAGTGCTACAGCACTTCTTCATCTTGTGATAGCAAGAGTTGTGCCCTCATGTTATTCATCGATAGGCGAGTTAAACTTTCTAAGAGTAAGCGGAAGTGAATGAGTAAAGATTTATGCTGCCAATTCAAACCTCTCACAAAGGGAAAAAGCAAATGAGTGAAATAGGTATAGTCTCACAGCCTCACAAGCTCTAAATTATATTTGAAGGAAACTTTGCTCGTTTACTCCTGGATGACACCTACTCATCAGAGGCCCAGAGTGAGAGAGGCACTGAAGAGATCAATTTATTAGACAACAATGTCTACTTTGGCGCTACCGTTGTATCTTTACCTAGCAGTCCAGGTTTGTTTAATGTAATACTGTTATATCTTTACCTAGCTGCCCAGATTTGTTTATTGTAATATTTTTATATCTTTACTTGAGTTTGAAGCTATGATTAAATGGTCGCATTTTAGTTATACCAATTGTAGTAATCTTATGATATAGTCTCTTAAAATCACAAGTTGGCTACAATACGGATCTTCTGCCTGCATTCACGAGTTCAATGCAGATTGTCAACCTAATGCCATTCATGACTACAGTTGTCTTTCCACATTTTTCTCTTGCTTTGCAGATATTATTCAGGGTGGCTTTAAAGGATGCATGAAAAACTTACAAATGGACAGAGTTACCCTTCCCTACATCGGACAAAACAGAGTCGGCCATAGTGCTCTTTTTGAAGGCGTCGGGTTTAATTGTCACGAAGGGTTCTATGGAGAGTGCAGCATCAACCCTTGCCTCAACCATGGAGTCTGCATAGAGCAAACCAATGGAGTTCTATGCAGCTGCAAAGGTAAAGATGATCTTCGCGCATCCGTATCTGGTAACCTCTACAAATATTTGGAGTTTGTTGGCATAACCTAAAGCTTGTTATGCCTAGTTAGCAGTGGAAAGTTTGCTAACACTTCCGCAAAACTGAAGATTACTCTCAGGGCTGCAGATTTGGCTAGAGTCTGCGTGCGACAGCAAAAGGCAGGTGCTATAATCTGCGTGCGACAGCAGGAGGCAGGTGCTTTTGGGCCACGTACATAAGTTCTGTTAACATTGAAAACATAACATAACTATCGCTTTAACAAACTTATTGAAGTTCAATGCGCGTCAAACTAGAGCTTCGCAGTTTTCAAACATCATCAGACTATTTGATTTCATACTGCAAATAGACGATTCGATATTACAAATAGACGATTCCTGATATATCGCGATATTAATATTATGTAAAAAAAATTTATAAATTTTCGTTAACATTTTTTGTATATGTATTGTAACTTGAAAAGAATCCGTTTTGTGTTCGGGATAATTAGAAATTTATGTCATGAATGCCCGTGTGTGTGGCCATGCAATGAGCTTATTATGAGATTAGAAGGCATTTTAGTGCCAGAATCACTCTGAATATCGTCAGGTGTGAAATAAATCATCATTACACAATTACATCGTTTATATGATTGGCGATATCTATATAGATGTATATACATGTATATATAATATATATATATAATTTGGTAATTTTCAAATCGTCTAACTTAAAGATTGCTACCAAACTATTAAAAGGCCATACATATATCGTGATACTCTATTTCAAACCTAGTTTCCAGGTTATCTTTAATGCCCATGCTAGTAGGTGACTTGTTGATTGTCAAAGGCTGCAATTGTTTGCTGCAGGGTATGAGGGTGCCCGTTGCCAACACGACGTAAATGAATGCTTAAGAGATAATCCTTGTGCTTTGAACTCAACCTGCCAGAACACGCCAGGCTCATATATCTGCCATTGTCCGCATGGAAAGGCTGGTCCAACATGTCGTCAGGGGGATGCCTGTCTCAGCAATCCTTGTCCAGACTATGCAAAATGTGTCAACCTTGACTTAGCCTTAGGTCGAGGCGAGTTCATGTGTCAATGTAGCGATAGCTCATCAGAAATTGAATGTAGCACAACAGACCCAGAGGAAGTGGTGAACCCCTTCGGCTCAATAAAGATTATAGCAATAGTTGGTATGTAGAGTTGGCTTTTATCAGACATTTGCTTTTCAATTAACAAAACAAATATACTGACACACAATAAGACAGTGCGAAAAACTTGTAGATCTTGTGCTTAGATTCCCTCTTTCCTTACTAGCGCATAACATAAAAAAGTTCATTTTTCTTGCAGCTGGTGGATGCTTTCTCGTCATAATTATACTACTGGTTGTGATTATAATGCGTTGCGTTGCAAGCAAACGTAGCAAGCAAAGAAAGATGACTGATAGCTCGCATAGCGAACATGAGATGTTCAACATTCCGCCACAGCCCTCGCACGTGTCAACACATCATCGCAGAACCCCGAGTCCACAACCTCCCAGTGTTCCTCCACGACCAGCCAGTTATACTCCCAGGTTAGCTCTATGTTTTCTTTTAAAACGGCAATGTATTGAGGCTAAACATTCAACAGATCCAAACTTTTGGACTGTAATTTCACATATATACGGAGACAACCTAAGAGTTCATAAATTTATGATTTGCTATAATAAGTAAACACGACACCATAGACATCTTGGTGTGTGTATGCTCCATCAATATATACTTAAACCGTTTGCAGTGTCAATGAGTCTGGCGCTAATGGGTATGTTTATACTTCTAGACAAGTTCATTCAATGATCTGCACGCAATTGTGAATAATTTCCTCCTATTAGCTCAGGAGTTTTCTTTTCTCACATTTTTGTATCTCTCATAAAAAGATTTATAGTGGCCACGAATGAATTTAGTCTAGGTCTATAGCTGCAGAGCTATATTGTTATTTTTGTACAATCGTGGCTCATGTCAGCGAATAGCGTGCCAAGTCCTGAACCATACTTCTGTGATCTTGGTGGGACAACTCCTAGCTAAAATTTCAGGCATGCTTTTTTATCATTAACTTGAAAGCTTTTAAGAATACGTCTGTAATTGCCATGTTAGCAGTGCTTTCTTAACATAGACAACATGAGTGATGTTATTTTGTAGTGCACACGACGGAGCAAAGAATTACGGAGACCACAACTTTCAATCCATCTTCTCGCCAGTACGTAGAAATCTGTAAACAAAGATTGTATTTAGACTCATTGTTTTGGCCAAGTTAGACTCATCTTTGTAGATCCATACATAACAACCGATAGCTTGGGGAGGCGTGACATCATCGTGAAAGTAACAGTTACCGAGAAGCAGGCTATCTTCCTTGATTATTAATCAGATGTCAAGTGCATGAAAAGCTGTTAAGCGATTTAACAAGCATCGATAGTGTTTTGCTAAAGAAAATGTAAGGAAAAGCAACGAAATAAAAAAATGTTAGATGCAAACAAAAGTAGCTACTAGATCTGCAGCTAACAACCTCGACAAAAGTTATTAGTGTTAACTAAGAGTGTTAACACTTGCTAACACCAAGTGGTAACAATTCTTGTTAACACTTGGGGTTAACTAAGAAGGTTCTCAGTTTCTAAGATTGCTTTAAACATTGATAACTATGTCCAACATGTTCATGAAATACTGATGACCTCTTGCAGGAGTTCCGAGAAGAGATCGAGCGACCTAATCCACATCGAACGACTTCAACATTCGTTGCTCCTAAGCTCAGTCCGCTGCCTGCTAGTGTCAGCGACACAGACTCCATCAGAAAACCTGGATGGAACTTTGATTACCCTACGAATGAGTATAACTCCGGAAAAGGTGAGCCCACGATAAGTTTCTACAGCAATCTGTCACGCGTAAAGCAATAATTCTATAAATGAGGAGACATCAATAATCAATACTCAGTTGATAACGGGCCATCTTTAACTGCTGTTTACTATACCCAGCATATCACTTCATTGATTTATAGATATTAGTAGGCTTGCCAGTTCTGTGCATCTTTAGAGATCATAATGAGTAACTAGTATCTGCATAACTAATTCATGAAGTGGCAGGGAAGCTGAGTGGGATAGTGGTTAGAGTGCCAGGCCTTAAATCGAAGTACTTGAGTTAGATTCCTGTGTAAGGTAATTTTTTTTACCGCTTTTAGCGTAACTTCAGACGGACACTGGTCTTATTATAGTAAAGTTTAAACAAATCTCACTAAACCAATTTTTTCATAGCTATTGTAGTTTATCTGAAAAAGTCGTATCATAATTTCTCACCTAGTCGTGTTACCCTTGGCATTGTTTTTAATCTGTATTCTTCATCATCAATAGTTTCATTACTCCGCTATTATAGACATGATGTCCTCTGGGAAGGGATCGGACAGACCGTCCCACAAAGCTGTTGTTTCAGCAACTCCTCAATATTTGGCTAAGCAGTCTGGATCAAAGCATGGTTCCAAAGAAAGCTCCAAGCCTCCTTCTATTACTAATGGAAGCTTTGTTAGCCTTCCGCAAGAGGATGAAGGTAATAAAGCTTGATCAGGCAAATAAAATAAAAAAATACTTGAGATATCGGTAAAGTAGCAGCTGTGATGAGTTGAAGCTATTCGTAGATGTAAAGGTAAGGCCACACGAGACAAAATTCTCACGAAATCGGCGAAATTTGGACGAAACGATTCGTACGAATTGACATTTGGACGAATTTGTCCATCGTTGGTTGCGCACGATGAACGAATCCTGAATTGGATGAAACGTCAGAAATTCCTATGAATCGTTGTTTGATTGGTCGGTTGAAAAGGTTAGTTGAATGTTGAAGGTCGTTTTCTTTGGAGCGTGTTTGTACTGAAGCAAATAATTGAAACGGAATCGGCTTTATTTTATCACCGCGTTCTGATTGGCTAGTTGAAAGTTAGTTTCGTACGAATCCGTGGTGGGGAAACTCCGTGTGGCAGGTCAGAAATTTCGTACGAATGGAATTTTCCAGATTAGTTGAAATTACACGATACGTGTGGCCTTACCTTTAGTGGATCGTTCTTCGTTCACATTGGACATTCATTGGTCACTCCATGTCCAAAGTGGACACCTGTGGACTATTCTTTGTCCACATTGGATGTACATAGACCAGTTCAAGCCATCTGTGAACATATATTGGCCATTCCATGTCCAATGTGGACATTCATAGACCAGTTCACGTTCACTTAAATAATTTTAGACCAGCTATAATTTTGTTTTATTATTTCTATCAAGCTATGCATTTACGATTATGAATTTGTAGTTCGCATAGCTCCACATCACCGTAAAAGCTTAGCAACGGCTACGGGGCGTAACTACCGCCCACCTCAGCACATTGTAGCCAAAGGTAATGCATGCTAATAGCCTCCAACACACTGTTATAGCTGCTGTTATAGCCATCATGTTAGTATGGATTTAGTTAGCCGCTCTCACTGATGCAGCCTCTTTTGTTAACGCTTTACTGACACACCGCATTATCTCGGAGATCGCAAGCTGTTAGGCCTTGGGCTATATATATCACAATTGGTGTGCGCATGTCCTGTCTGTTTCCCACATCATCAACCACAATGTCCGCGTCCTCCACGAAATATTTATCCATCAAACCAAAAGATGTTGATGATTTTTGGATGCAGGTCTGAGAGGCTCTGGTAAAATTTGTTTGTAAAATTTGTTTGTAAAATTTATTTCCATTATTAAATGTTTTTATTTCTTTGAGAATGTTGTTTTGTAGTGATTTTAGTTTTAGAAATGAAATTTGTGTGTTGTGGTTTGTTGGGTGACAAATCCTTTCTAGCAGTGGTTGTGAATTATTCATGTAGTTCGTCATAAAGCTACCAATAGTGGGCTTAGTAGTAGACAACTCTTGATACTAATGCACTGGGAACGGCTTTCTAATGCGATTTCTTTCTATCAATAAATTTCCTTCAAAAATAAATTTGACTTGTAATATGTTGGAGACTCGGAGCTTGATGATGACGTAGTTCCAAGCAGCAACCCGTAAAGTATAGCCTCCTGCAAATTTCTTTGAAAATTTAGTCATGTTTTGTACTATTTAGGAAGGCATTCAAAATTAGAAAAAAAAACTGACATAGGCCAAATCCTGTTCCTCCTTGACTGTTTTAAGCTCTCATGCAAACCTTGACATCCGCAACTGAGTAAGGCAGCTTTCCTCTCCAGTGCTAAACACTCACAGACTTCAACCTTCTAACAGCTATCAATCTGCTAAACGTGTGATGAACTGACAGCATGCTGCGTAAATCTACTGAACTATTCTACACACGCTGCCACGCTGCCATGATAGTAAAGAAGAATTGTTTTTATTATCACTATTATACTTATTGTTTATGGTTTTAGGTTATCACTGGGACACGAGTGACTGGGTCACAATGGACGAGGATGACGACCCTAGAAACAGGCAATTAGACAGACACGGCTATCCTGCGGCCCGACTTCTCGTATGTATTTCAACTGAGAAATTTAAAATAGTCGTTTATATACCAATAAACATTGAGAGAAAATAGAACGTGATCATATTTGCTGCAGCTTTAGTATGTAGTCAAATTTGGGCACCTCAAATCTGCTAGCATTCTCTGTAATCGTAGCGACAACATCGACAGATAATTTGTGAGAACTGAATATACATTTCTTCAGCATAAGTTACCTTATACTAACTAAAACGGTTGATTTTACGCGTAGAAATCTAATCTCACAAAAGCACAATTACAGGAGTCAGCTTCTCAGATTACGCAGTATCACTGATGTCATGCAAACAGCCAATAAACTGGATACTGAGTTGAACAAAATTGATTTCAACAAGTTGCAACTCATTCTTAATATTATTTCAACTGTGCCTAAACTCAACATCCTGTATAATCGTGGCTAACTAAACATGCTAGTACTCTGGCAGCCTCATACGCCGTGAGAGATCATCAGGTGTAATAACAATACGTACAATTAATCATATGCCGGTTGATCGGCAGAGGTGATTGAGTATTGATCTCTTAAGCTGGAAGCACAAGTTCGAATCCCATACACGGCAATTCTTTTCTCCCAACCTTCAATGTGGTTTCAGACAGATAGACACGGCTTTTGTAGTAAAGATTGTTTCATCGTTTTGCTTATTCGATCACCTAATCGTAATTCATAAAAAGTTAGTAAGACCACCTTCATGCTAGCACGAGTCACTTAAAATTCTATAGTTTATTTGGATAACTAGTAGAGAAATTTGATGGTGATTTCGGTAATTAACTAATCTACTGATGCCCTGTTTTATTAGGTCAGCTTATAGGCTAGTTTTTATAAGCAGAGTTGGACTATATGGAAGTACATATTCATAGCTGCACTATAGCTTCCATCGCTATATCATGCCTATGAGTGTCAATTCTACAGCAGACTTATCTTGTAGTCTATGTCAGAAGTGGACGACTCAGAATACGTTGGAGACTCGGAGCTCGATGATGATGTAGTTCCAAGCGGCAACCCGCAAAGCATAGCCGCCCTGCAAGCTGAGTACAAGCTAGATTATAATGTTCCAGAAATATATTTGCCAAAAGCAGACCCCAATCACTATCTTCCCAGCCACGGTGAGCCAACCATTCGCAAAATTTACTTGCATCATGACAGAACTGTTGGGCTATGTAATGAGGAAAGGCGTTGTAGCATCATGTTTAAAAGTAACAACTGCTCTGCCTTCCCATTTTGTCTCATACAGTCATACCTCTACATATGAGCTTAATGCGTACGAGGACTGAGCCCGTATGACAACGTTCTCGTATATAAAATCACTAACTACAAACTAATTCGTTCCCACAGTATGAAAAAAACACCTAAAAACAGAATATTTTGATGGATAAACGTGTTTTTAATTGTTGTAACTCGCTACTTACGCTCACAAACTAACAAATATCTATTTAGTGGTTATGGTTTGAAATAAAACGTTACATTACTATGTGCAGTACTGTATGGAGTTCATATCTTCGAGACAAACGTAGCGACTAACGGCAGTGTGAGAAACTTGACTGGTGCACTGGACTTTTTTGGCGAAATGTAACATAAACTTACTTACTAAGCACATACTTGAAGCTAAGTTTTAATCTTTTGCTAGATTTAACTTTATTTCGTCCTAATTTTTTATTATGTGTTCGGTGCTTTTTGTCTCGCTTTCACTATAACTTCTAGCCGATTTCTTAAAACTTTTTTAAATAGATTCGACAAAAAAGACCGGTCGGTGCCATTTTTGAAAACAGCCCTTCGCATAATTAGCCATTTAGCGACCATCGAGAACCAGCTCGTATCTCAAAGGTTTTCCATATCTGAAGACAGGAACTCGCTCAAAATTTTGCTCATCTCGATTTTCTCGTGTGTTGAGCACTTGTGTGTCGAGATCTGACTGTATCTTCCATTTCAATGTTGGACTTGTCCATTGATCATATGATATTTGAGCTCAGACACGCCAATGTTTACAGGGATACACGCAACTCCTTCGGAGAAAAAGTTGAGAGCTGAAGGGCCCCAATCGTCCCTAGCTCGAGTGATAGCGATACCAGCCGTGCCACAGAGAACAGCATCATTAAGTTACTCAACGGAGGAGCTCGACAGGGCAGCTGACGAAGAAAGGCGAACGCTAAAGGGATACACAGATGAAAGTCCGAGAGATTCGGACTCAGATGAAGATATGGAAGGCTTGCTCTCTAAGATCAACAACAAACATTGCTCCTAAATTCAGCAACCAATGACGTTTGCACACCTTGAATCCGAGCCATCTCATTGGACGCCTAAGGATCCAAACCAGTGGTATTTCAATGAGCCACCAGTTTGAAAAATTTCTCATCACATATTCCAATGTGGATACCATTTTACTTTATCTCTAAATTGTATAGTAAATGAGTAAATGCTCTCATGGTTCTCATGCTAAGTTGATATTATTGACAGTTTTTGGTGCTCACAAGTTGAACTAATTTCAATCCCCTTTAGCAATCATCTTGTACAGTGCTATCGGCTATATTATGTAATATATAAATGGACTTTCAATTGTACTATATTTATATCAAGAATAGCAAATGTAGCAGTCCTGTGTTGCTATTTTTGTTATCCTCCATCTCAATAAACATGCATGAAATATTTTCTACGACTTCGATATCATATAACAGTTAAATGAGATAAAGGAGGGTGTGTAATCCGTCTCCTTGTTGGCGGCAAAAAATTGCCAGGTTAGCTGCGGTAATAGCACCTTGCTTAGCCAGCAAATGTTTTAGATGCTAGTGGGTGCAACGCAATCAGCACTGACATCCAAGGAATGATCATGGTCAGAAGCTTGTCTTTGTATCTCCGACTTGACCAGATGCCTCATAAACTTAGTAAAATCTACTCTTGTTCACGAGTAAATCATTCGGTTATCTGATGTATAAATTAACTATGGGTCTTGGTGATTCATAACTGTTTCTGCATCACTTCCTACAAAATAAATAGATGGGATAACTCCAGTTGCTCATATAACCCTGAATGAACAATAAATGATATGCTGCAGTTAACATAAAATAAATTGTCAGAGCACTTAGAAAATGGACCTAAAGACAATATTATATTAAGATAGTAATACAATAAATAGTATTATTTTATTATAGTATAGTTTATAATATGCATTTATATATATATATTACTAGAAGAATGCCCGGCGTTGCACGGGTATTAAAAATCAGCTTATAAACAGTGACAGGTAATGTAGTTGCCTGCCATTTGCCATTAATCTGGCATGTTGCCAACGACTAATTTGAGTAAGCTAGTTAGCTAAGGCTAATCAGAGCCATGGGAGCAAGCATAGAATGATGTTGCACAGTAGCAGAAAGCGTTAGCGTATTTTCACCCGCATAGCGACATATATCGCCTAATGAATCCATTGCCGCGCAAATATCTTAGCTGGTAAGATATTCCCCTAGCGAACGGGAGGTTCTGAGATCAAATCCAGCAGAATACAAGCTTTTAATTCCAAGATTTTAATAGCTCTAGCTGAACAAACTAAAACACACACAGACACGCAAACTTTGAGATTTATATATGATATGTAATATAATATATAAGTTATATATAATATTCATAAAAGTTATATATATATAATACATTTATTAGTTAATGTTTATAGTTTATTGTACTGTATAGCAGGGGCTTGAAACTGCTCACTATTGCAGACATAATATGCCTCTTTTACTAGTTCTTTATGATTTACTTTTCTAACTTTTATAATGAACTGTGATTTTAAGAAGCGCTGCCTAAAAAACAGGATACTCTAAAATAGGCCATGAGACCTTAGCCTACGAACATTAAAGAAAAACAAAGCAGCAAGATTTGTCAAGCAACAGCATCAGGGGAGTTAGAACAAACAGCCACACGCCCACATGGCCTAATCACATGAGTGACGCTGCGCTTTTGTATTATTGCTACCCACTGTTTATTTTAAATCTAAAGATCCACCTCATGTTTCAATTGGCTAAAGCTCTGCGTAAAATATCTGATAATCTGTGATTAGATTTGAGTTGTGACTGCGAGGAATTATTTCGATGTATAAACTAGCTGATAATGCTCAATTGTGCTTCTTATTCAGAGGTTACAAGCAATGATATACAGCCCCCAAGGATAGCCGACGGCTATCATATAGGCGGGGTTTAATAATGGAGCTCTGTTATTGTGCTAGCTCTGGATTGTGCTAGCCTGGGTTTCAGAGCAAACACAACTCTTGCGGGGCGGTCGCGTTGCCTTGTTAGGTTTTGGAAAACACGACTCGCTGTTATCGTTTCATCAGCTCATTCAGTCAGTAAACCCCGCGGTTCACAATAGCAAACGTTGAATTTCTTCAATGTAGGGGTGATACCTAACCAAAATATTAGATCCGTGCAAAATAAAACATTTCCAATTACCTACTTTTAGTAATTTTACAATTTGTAAAGGTCGTAGTATATGCTTAAAGTTGAATATAATTACCCGAACAACGGCATTTTTTTCTAGTTTTTGATTAATATTTTGCCACCCCTAATATAAAATGACAAAGTATTTCATCGTTTTTACATTGTTTTACCTGGCCATTAAGATGTGACAGCAGGCAAAGCGGTGCAGTGTAGTTTTCATACTCAAAATCTAAATGCAAAACCGAATTTGAGCTATTTTACGATTGTGACTATTAATATCACGAATGCTTGTGAATGGCAACTGACTGATCATAACGGTGACAATATTGGGATACTATATTTATTTGACAACAAAATGAATTCAACAGATAAGTAAAACAAACCACTATAGTTCATAATATTTGTAAATTTACAAGGTGCTTTATTCAGCATATTTGTTTGTTCGGGTGCCGTGTTCGGGTTAATCCCAACAGAGCTCCATCATTAAACCCCGCCCATATGAGCGCCATCGGCTATCCTTGGGGGGCTATATATCATTGTTACAAGTGTGTGTCTTTATATGATGGGTTTAGTAGAGTTACTAGGTTATAGATGAACAAGTCTATTTGAACGCTGTTGCACCACGCCATTGCTGTGATAAAAAACCATCTTTAGCGTTCTATTTATCTTATTCTATTGTAATGTCAAGGTCATTGTCAAGGACTATAAATTTATAAAGCATTAACTATCTTGTAGATAAGTCTTTAACACTTGCCTGGGCCAGAGATGATTAGGGATATTATAGTTCCATCTTACATACGCCTGAGTAAACTCGGTCGCGTAGTTTCGCTTTCGTTCTCACTTCTGGTTTATGTACGATTACAAAATTTTGGTTGCTTCATGTGTGATAAATAAATTTTCAGCATAATTCCAAAGTTTCAAGTTGATTGGATGATTAGTCTTCAGATATTGTCAAAATACCGATCGCACTTCTAGTCGACTGAGAAATGCAAAATGGCTGCTGCGGACACACTGATGACGCACAAATGAAAAACTGATTGAAATTTTTGGTGACGAAGGCTGACAAATAGACAAAGCTAGAAAGCTTCTCCTCAGCATGAAAAGCTTTACACTAAAACTGTGTTTTTTTTATTCATAACAAATATACAAACTATCAAACTCGGTGTACATAACAAATATACACACTATCAAACTCGGTGTACATAACAAATATACAAACTATCAAACTCGGTGTACATAACAAATATACACCACACTATCAAACTCGGTGTACATAACAAATATACAAACTATCAAACTCGGTGTACATAACAAATACACACACTATCAAACTCGGTGTACATAACAAATATACAAACTATCAAACTCGGTGTACTGCAATCATTATTTTTCTTCAATACCTCCAAAACATGGCCTTTTTAAACGAATGTGAAAAAAACTATTGACTCTACTTGATTTGTGGTTCTTTCATCGAGTTCTATAAGCTTGCAGCTTCAATATTACGTTCATTTCAAAAACAATGTTGTTACTCCAAGTGCTTTCAGTCAATGGAAAGCTGTTAACACAGTCTTGGGTTAGTGGACCTGTTTGTATATACAAGGTCAGGGTTGAAAGTGTTAACCTTCCCCAGCTCGAAGAGATATAAGAATTTTCAAAGTTGCGAAACTCATAGTCATACCAAAGCTGCTATTGATAATAACGACTGGCTTTTGTAGCAGAATAAAACAAATAAAAGGCTGTTTGAATACACTGCACAATATTTTTGCTATTAGTAGTTTTGTAACCCTTTGCCAAAATCAAAGCAATTGTTGTAGTAAGTTCCATTTTCAAGCCAGACAATTAACTATGAAGTCCGAGCAGCTTCCTTTAACCTTGCTATCAACATAATAGCCTTCTGCTTGGAAGCTGCTAAAGATAAAACCAATATTTAGTTCATGAACTGAACCAGTGAGTCAGCATTACATCAAGTTTCTAACCTTATTGCAATCAACTTTGCTGTCGGTAAAATTTGCTTTTGGTTTTTAGTTTCGTACTCGTGAAATGAGCATTAACTCTCGCGTATATACGGAAAACAGAAAAGTCGGCTACTGTAGTGAACAACAATTCTCATGTAAATACAGAAAACGGAATATTCAGTCGCTGTAGACACCCTTAACAATACTGAATGAATAAATATCAGTGACAAGCCTCGATGACAGGATTCAAAGACAACAAGCACACTACGAACATTTATTTAACTTTTCTAGTAATTCTCAAATATTTTATATTAAATATTGTGGTAGTTTTTATATTATTATGTATTTTGTGCAATGATAGAAAAACTGACTAGTCCAGCAGCTTACATTTTCCAACCAATCAGAGGGACAGAATTTCAACAATCGCAAAACAAAGGAAAATATGCTAATCCCATCAAAGAATCCCGTTTAGCGGAATGCGCTGCCTTGTGTCTCAACTCGTCTCGAATATCAGCTGGCTAAAGTTGCATTCACTTTCAAGTCCAGCAGACATGGACCTTTAGTCCTTAATTCGGTAACGCCGTGAGTAACAGCGTTCTCTTCAGGTTTGGCTGGTGTCGCGCATAGTGCATAAAAATTGCACTCAAATAAGCGTAAATGATAGTTTTATTTTATTTCACACATGCATCTATGGATTTTTACATCGTAACTTTGTTGTGATTATCGCTTTTCTAATTTGCTGATCAATTGACATATATAATGCTAGCTGTGCCTCCCGGCGTTGCCTGGGTATTAAAAATCAGCTTATGAACAATGAGAAGTGATTAGAATTGCCTACCAGTTGGTGTTAGCCTAGCACATTGCCAATGGAAAATGGTATTAAAAATCAGCTTATGAACAATGAGAAGTGATTAGAATTGCCTACTACTTGCTATTAAGCCTGGCACATTGTCAATGGAAAATTCCAGTAATCTTGCTAATAAGCGCTAGGTTTTAATAATGGTACGCCATGACGTTGCGTCAGCGTTGTCCAGCTACAGCCATTTTAATAATAGCTATAGCTGGACACACCGAAGGACAGACTTTCAAATTTATATACATATACATGTAGATATGTAAACGGTCCCCTGCAAATGCTGTCTACACTCGCTGAATAGTTTCAGTGAAGGTTATAGTTGAAGTACATGAACAAACATGTTCTCTCAACTCAGTACATCAGCTGCCATCAGCTGTTACCACAACAAGTGTGATATTAAAACTGGCCTATTGAGTTTTTAGAAAAATCGACTGTCAGCTATTGGCTAGTGTTTAGCCTTAGAAAAAAGCATCGGCTATAAGCCTGTTGCTTACAGAAGGTTAACCAATACAACGACATTTCTTAACACGACACTGACCTTGTTGATGTTTTCTAGTGTTTCTACAAATGTGTCGAGTTGGTTGGAAGTAAGTTCAATGCTGACCTGCCTGGATGTCTCCCCCTGTTGGAGATCCAGTAATACATCCACCACTGGATCTTCTATAGATGATATTTTATCGCTTCCAAGAACTAGCTGTTAAAAAAGGATGGTGTGAAAACGCGATCTCACAGAGGTGTGAACAATGAGTTGAACAAAATGTGAAAGAGCACCTTATCGATCCACTAACAGCCTATTTTAAAGATGGCTGCCTTCAGGTCAGTCAAGAAATAAAATATGGACTACGAAAACTTTGGAATCGAGAGGTTAACCAGCAGACCTGAAGCTGCCAGTCAAAGTCTTTAAGATAAGAACTCTGTTGCCTGCAGACGGCGTTGGCCACTGCACGCCGAATGTCTCCCTCTCTCACCCTCAACACTTCCATAAATGCTCGTGCAGTTACCGAATCACCAAACACGCGTTGGACCTGTAGGAATAGTCAATACCTTGAAATCTATAGAAACGTTGAACTTAAGTCTACAAAGATCATTGCACTCAAGTCTTCAGAGATCACTGCACTTAAATCTACAGAGAGCATTGCACTTTAGCCTAGAGAGATCATTGCACTTAAACCTACAGAGATCATTGTATGAGCTCATGTAAGATAATGCTGGGCTGAAGAACTAACAGATAGAAGGAAAATACCATTAAAAAATAAGAAAAAATCTACAATTTTGTAACCTTCATTGATGTCAAGCACCTCGTCAAAACAAGATACTTTCTGCTAGTTTATGGTACATACATGATACAATACAATACAAGTGTCAGCAGATATCAGCACCAAAAGTAGCATGAATATGACCAAATAGAGTAAAAATAATAAACAAACAACCTAAAAAAATTCTAGAAACCATTAATCACTTTTTGTTATTCAAGTGATTTATATGAATAATCAGACCCACCCCAAACAGTGCCATGCCTTGGCACACTATATTCATCCAACTACAGAAAGGTCTAACAAGGGAAACTTACCAATCAAAGAGTTTGACAAGAGGATTAACCAATCAAGCAGTTTGCCAAAAAAGACTAGCCGATAAACCAGTTTGACAAGAGAGACTAACCAATCAATTAGTTTGACAAAAGAAACCAATCAATCAAGCAGTTTGCCAAAAAAGACTAGCCAATAAATCAGTTTGACAAGATAGACTAGCCAATCAAGCGGTTTGACAAGAGAAACTAACCAATAAAGCAGCTTGCCAAAAGAGACTAGCCAATAAACGCGTTTGACAAGGTAGACCAACGAATCAAGCGGTTTGACAAGAGAAACTAACCAATCAAGCAGTTCTCCAAAAGAGACTAGCCAATCAAGCAGTCTGACAAGAGATATTAACCAATCAAGCAGTTTGTCAAAAGAGATTAGCCAATCAACCAGTTTGACAAGAGACAACGTGTGACAATCAAAACTAGCCAATCAAGCGGTTAGACCTACCTGCTCAGTAACATTGTTAGAGCCACTGCACTTGAGTATCATCTCGGTGCACAAGTCAGTATGTTTTATCCACTCATGGAGGCCCCAATAATCACTGTAATCGGAATAGTTGGGAGCAGGTAATCCAACACCTACGAGACGGTCAACTAGACTGTGAATGACCTAAAAGGTAGAGTAGCGGTGAAAGAATAAAGCTAAGCAACTTCTCACTAACTATAATGAATACTGAAATGGCAAAACAAACACAAACCTTTTCGCTGTTGCTCTTCAATAATTATGTCCCTCTCTTGGGTTTACAGCTCAAAGTCAAAGAACTGCATTCATTTCAAGTTATTAGTAGTGAGATATTGATAATGTGGCACAAACGCTTGTAAAAAGTTAGTCTCTAATTTTATTCTTAGCAAATTTAACATTGATGTTAACATTGTTAAAGCAAAAATGGGGAAGGTAAAGTATGAAATGCATAGAGAGACGTGTTACTTTAGTTTGACATTAGATATTCATGAGAGCAATTATCTCTTATAATTGGTGTTAAATGCACGAACCAAATCCAAAAATCACTTGAAAATATACCTAACCATTACACTATATTATGATTTTATTATAAATATTTTCATCAATTATACATGATTCATTCTGTAAGAAAAGGAGCATACGGTTTACAAACACAATAAATTACAGCTTCCGCATGACTGTAACAATCATTAACTGCAATGTTGTGGCATTTCTCAGTTTTGTTGATCATACATTTTGGATTATACTGTTCAACTTTCAAACTGAGGTTGAAATACAAAGCTGGTTTTTAGAATGCAAATTACAAAAACATTCGGGGAAAAACATATTTCAGTGTTCATATCGTAACAACCGTTGAAAGTCAATAGGATATAACGTTAGAATTATGCGTTTGGTAATCTAGGACGATCCTAGCAAGCGTAGCCTGTCTTGACAAACTGTTGTTTTTGCGGAGTTGTCCCCATCGCGCGGGTGAGCAACACAACAGCTTGTCACAAGACGTACTGCACCTGATGCATCAGCTGCACTTATAGGGAGTTGTTCTCTTCCGTCTATGCGGCTTAGTTGCGATGTTATGTCAGTCGCTCCAATGGTAATCATAACGGATTCAGAGCAAAAACTTATGTAGAAAAAATAAGATTACAGCGTTTAACCAGCGACCAGTCTCTGCGGTAAACTTTAGTAAAACTTGAGAACTTATGCAACAACAGCGACTAAACATGTAGTTATTTGAGCGCTCAGTCAGTTTAATTTCTATTTTTGTATCAGTCAGTTTTATTTGTTCTTATGGATTTTATTTTCAATTCATTTTATTCTTAAGTTTTACTAAAGTTTACAACAGAGTTGTAAGCAACCAACAGTCTTTGGTTAAACGTTGTAATCTTATTTTTTTCTACATAAATTTTTGCGCGAAATAAGTTACGATTGCCAATGGAGCGACCGATATAACATCGCAACTAAGCCGCATAGACGGAAGAGAACAACTCCCTATAAGTGCAGCAGATGCAGTACGTCTTGTGACAAGCTGTTGTGTTGCTCGCCCACGCGACGGGGACAACTCCGCAAAAACAACAGTTTGTCAAGACAGACTATAGCAAGCGTTGACTGAAGGAAGAGTTTCCGTTTTTCATGTTTACAAACAGTTTGTGAAGTTTCTCAATTCCTTCCCGTCTTCAGCACTTTTACAGCCCTTTTATTCGGTTACAGCCAGTCAATTTACTATTCATTATTGCTCTGACAGCATTTTCTATCTCCATAAGGGTCAGTTTTAAATTTAGGTGAGCTTGTCCATTTTTTTCGGTAAATCATGGAGAACGCTATCAGCAACTTCAGAGTGCTGGTTGAGTAATTCACTAAAATGTTTCTTCTATATGTATCTGATTGCACATTTGTCTTTTTGTAAGTTTCCATCTTTGCTCATTACAGGCATGATTATCTGTCATTTAGGTCCATAGAGCTTTCTGATGCCTGCATAACACACTCTCATCATGGATTTGTCCGCTAAGCTCTGAATATCCTCTGCATAGACCTATTAACTATACTAGACTGGGCAATGTCAAGCCACGGTGTCCTACATAAATAGCCACATTCTTCACGACGTAACGTCAACGCTTTGTTCACTTGCAGCTGGTCAGGCAAGTGAGTCATCATTGTTTACATTGAAAGAATGGCAGAGACAGCTTTGTTGCTACATGTAATTTGACATAACTACTAAAGTACACAAGATATTGGTTTAAAATTTTAGATGCAAGGCTTATACACTATGCATTTCCTACCCTGCAAATTTGTAAACATAAAATTGAATATTTCATATCTAAAGTGCCAGTAAAAATGTATATTGATCTATTAAAAAAATATTGCAAAATTATCAATGTTGCCCTATGCTATGGGCTAACATGTCCGATAGCTAGGTGTACAAATTGATTTCAAAGGCATACACACTGGTACATCATACACTGATCGCAGTTGCCATGAACATAAATGTTGGGTCTTAGGTGTTATGCAAACAGCATCAGAAAAATCGTAGAAAACAAACGACAAATTGTACACTTTCCTAGACATATTGTGACAGGCTACACATGACTAAAGACGACCAGTCGGCTCTAGCTTTGATCTAAGATTACTCTTGTTAGCTGCTACCTTTGTAGCCTCATAGTGAATTCTAATTCTGACATGTCTGGATGTGATAGTTTTAATTAACGTTGCGCTGTGACTTGAGCATGGAAATTCCTGATGCAAATTGCTTTGTAAAACCAATAAAAGAGTCTTCGTGACTACCAGCTTGTGTATGTCTGCAGTGATTCCTTGTAAGTTGACACACTGCCATATGATCTGTTCTGAGCCTAGACATATCTTTGTGATGACAGGATGAGGTGTAAACAGACCACCTCCATATTTTACACAAATATCATATGTTAATATTATTATAAAAAGTTTATGTATCAACCGTAAAATAAATTTACCTACATCTCACTGATTTGCTGCAGTATTATTTCAAGCCACTCTGCTATCTGTATATCTGTTCTATACACTAACAATAAGTGAAAGTAGCTAATACCAAAATACATGTACATACCTAAATCATGTACCACAATATGGGCTGTCATGCAGTTTAGCACATGCAGCAAGGCTGCAATGTGTGCCAGATCTCTTGTTTTGTCGAAAATTTGGAGGAATTGGTTGTATTTACCTACCGATGTACCCCACTATGTCCGAGACAGATTTTGACAGATCAATTTCCAGCCGTTTGCTTGATTCCAAATAATCATGGAAGTTATCATCACTTTCTACATGAATTTTTCTTCGTTTAGATGAGAGAAGTAGGGAGCAGGAGCCATCTGAGCTATCACAATCAAGACAGTTAGCACTCGTGCTAGGTGTGATGTCTGTTTTCACTAGTCAAGCTTTCAGTGCAGATTTGAAGCTACAGACATCTGAATTATTGTTGAAACCTCCCTTGGCCCGAATCTTTGAGGGCAGTGTTTCTATATGCTCCTGTCCAAGCTTGTACAGAAGTAGATACTTGGCCTCGCTAAATGTTTGAAAAATTTAATTCCCTATTCCAAGGTACGAGGTACGCTTATGTAGAGGATCGGGAATGATCTCTTCAGATTGCTTGGCGGCTGTTGGCTTTTCATAGCAAAGTGAAGGTTCCAGGACTGGCTCATCTCGGTCTGGTGGAGATGATTTAGATAGTGTTGGTCGGCATAACAGTCAGCTATGCTTTAGTTGAGTCGGTTGTAAATATTTTGGCAGAGAATCAAATACCCTTGGTACAGCAGTAGGCTTTAGTATGGCAGCCATCGTCAGACCAGGAGGTCTGCAGGAGATTACTGCCGAGCGCAGAGTATTTGGAAGGCATCCAGTCCTTACATTTCACGGGGTCTATCCACTTGTTACATATGTCGCGGTGTTTTTCTTCCGATGGAAAGGTGTGGAAACTGAGTTAACTGTCTTTTGCTGGAGTATTAGAACAACCAAATGCACAGCAAAAAATTTTACTCTTGTCCTGCAAAATAATCAGTAAATAATTGCATTCTTATACTCATAATCATATTATGAGTATATTATCATATACTCATAGCTCATATATTCATAATCATATTATGAGTATATTATCATATACTCATAATGAGAATATGATGATATACTATACTATATATATATATGAGTTATGAGTATATTATCATATACTCATAACTCATATATTCATAATCATATTATGAGTATATTATCATATACTCATAATGAGAATATGATGATATACTATATTATATATATATATGAGTTATGAGTATATTATCATATACTCATAACTCATATATTCATAATCTTATTATGAGACCATCATAAAGTAAAAATCTTTTCGTTGGGTTTAACTACACCTCTAAATATAGCACAGCCATCACCATACTCATTTACTAGCCTATGTCCACCTGCCATGGTGATGAAAAACTTCATGAAATGGGCAACACTTCGTCTACTTCGCGGTTGGCACCTCTTTGTGCGAAGCAACTTTTCAAATATTAGGGCCAGCAATGAACTATAAGAAAACATTTTGGAAAAAACTATTATTTGTATGCATCTCTCGGAAAAATCCGCAAGATCTCTTGCTCTTCATATCTAGGTACCTCTCACAACCACACTTGATAACAATTGGAGTAAAATTTACCTTCGAATCATTTCCAGTGCTGGTAGTTGCTCCACTCTCCATGGCTTCCTACTTGAAACTATGGCCTGGACTAGGCAAAGTGAACAAAGCAACAAAGTGAACATAAACCGATTTTCTGATGCTGTTTGCATAACACCTAAGACCCAACATTTATATTCATGGCAGACTGCAATCAGTGTACGATGTACCAGTGTGTATGCCTTTGAAATCAATTTGTACACCTAGCTATCTGACATGTTAGCCCATAGCATAGGGCAACATTGATATTTTTTGAATAGGTCAATATACATTTTTACTGGCACTTTACAAATGAAATATTCTACTTTATGTTTACAAATTTGCAGGGTAGGAAATGCATAGTGTATAAGCTTTGCATCTAAAATTTTAAACCAATATCTTGTGTACTTTAGTAGTTATGTCAAATTACATGTAGCAACAAAGCTGTCTCTGTCATTTTTGCAATGTAAACAATGATGACTCGCTTGCCTGACCAGCTGCAAGTGAACAAAGCGTTGACGTTACGTCGTGAAGAATGTGGCTATTTAAGTAGGACACAATGCTGAGCCGTGATGCATTGGATTGCCCAGTCTAGTATAGTTAATAGGTCTATGATCCTCTGTTTCTTTTTGCCACTTATCCCTCATATTCCTAGTGTGCTACTACACTTATTTGCTTAGCTTATGGCATCATTTTCTCTATGGTTCCTGTTATCATTCCGCCAAGCTGCAAAAACACATCATTTTTAATTGGTTAGTCTTGAGATCTCTTCATTATACTCATGAAACCAAACCTCATGATATCTGTTTACCTTGCACAGAGTCTCATCGCATGTGCTTGTTATTTTCTCTTTTAACTCTGTCCACCAGCTCTCCACATCCTCAGTCTCCTTCATATTTATGTCCTTCAGACACTCAGTCAGTTTTCTACAACATTCTTCCAGTGTCTCCGTGGTGTTTAGATTCACCAGGACATATTTGGCTGTGAAGCTACCTTTGCTGTGTCTGGTCTTGGGCATCAGAGAGGTGACATTGGAACAGATCACTCAGTGATCAGTCCAGCATCTATCTCCTAGTCTAATGGCTTTCATATGTTTACAACTTGCTTGTCCTTCTTCTTAACAATTATATAGTCTATTATGTGGCAGTGCACCTAACAGGGATGGCACTATAATGTTTGCCGGCTGTTCATTTGTTGGAAGGGGGTGTTTGTTGTAAGGGAATACCGAACAGAAATTACGATCTGTATTTATAACATCGCGGGCGGAGGAGATCAAGGACAAAAGAGGAAAGGAGGGGTTTCCGGTTGGAGGAGGACGACTGGAGAAAAGGGAAGACCAGAGGCTATGACGAGAGCGAGATTATTCTGGGCGCGAATCACGAAGGAGGAGCAACAATTGACATACGGATAATCAAGTAAGATCATATAACTTCATATGATCTTACTGATATGAAGATGATCATATGAACACCAGTCCATGTTGCAACCACTTAGTGAGTCATATCAATACATTGCTGTTGCCCACGCCATTCCTCCCGACAGTATTCTTCTATGCGTGTGCGACTGCATACTTCATAGTCTGCATACCAGTTTGTGACTAGAAACTCACGGACATAGCAACCCTGTTTCCACCGTCACTTTTCAATCGTCACAGGTACTTGTTCAGGTGTTGCAAACAAGTAGCTGCAGCAATTGGAAAGTATTCGTTTGCCATTTTCAAATCGCAAACAAGTACTTAGGGATTTGTACTTGTTTGATTGTTACTTGCTGTGCATGGCTTTAATGTGAGAGACAGATGCACATCTGCATCCCACGATTTTGAACTTCTCCTTTATGTTTCAGTCCTAGAACTAGATGACTTAGGGAGACCTAGACAACTGGTGTATGGGTGAGATGCAGTGATTAGCCATTGGCACTTGTAAGAGCTAATCCACCTTTGGCAAGTTTTTTGTTTTAGCTGGGATATCACATATCTTCAATTGTCAAAACATAGTGATATAGATTACCAGTTGAGTCGCCGGTTGTCTGATTTTTTCTGTCAGAGATTGTTCTCCTAGCCTTTGTTTTTGGTCAGAACTTATCCACAAAGTAGTGAGCTGTTGGCATACCTGCCAACTCTCACGCATTGGGCGGGAGACTCACGCAATTGCCCACACCTCACGCATCTCACACCCGTGTCACGCAATTGCCCCTTTTACCCAAGCAAACCTGTTTTTTGCCCCAATCTTCAAGTAGTAATCATATACTTACTACTAGTAAACAATCATGTATAAACATATTTGTGGCATTCTCATCTATCAATAGCCTCCACCTCCACGACATGTAATTTCCATATGGAGTTATATTATCTTTCGCTGTGGTGTTTTTATACGCTATGAAAATTTACCCCATTTATCAAATCCTCGCGTTTTCATTGCCCCCAAAATAGACTCTAACTTCTTTCCCTCTCCAGGGTTGGCAGGTCTAGATGTTGGTGGTTGGCCATTGGCTATGATATAATTTTTCTGCAGTTGCCTACCAGCCCAGAGTAACCACCCACTCTTGTAGACATCTCTCAAGCTACCTCTTTAGGCTTACTCTTGAGGTTGGTCCAGCGCAGCGTCTGGTACCAAACCGAAATTGAGAGACATGGGTTGAGGTACCAAACCAAAATTGAGAGACATGTCTTGAAATGCCACTACCGGCGCTTCAAGACATATGTTGTACCAACTTGCATAGTTGCAATAGGGGAAACAGTCCGAACATCGACAAGTCCGAACCTAGACAAGTCCCAATCTCGACAGAGGTTGGTCCGAACATCGACAAAGGCTGATGCAGTTTTACGATAATATAATCTTCAACAAATAATAAATGTCTTTTTGCAGTTCTATCCTCACTTCAAAAAATAAAAGCTACTCACTGAAGTTTAGATTTCAAATAAAACATTTTGCTAGCATAACAGTCAACCATATTTATGATTGTTACTTGTTTTAGCATTCGTTCTATATTTAGGTTGGGCAAAATATTGTTAGGCCTACATAAGCTGGGGAGTGCTGCATCAAATGGATCACAAGATATTTTTGCGCAAATAAATCTTTTACTTATAAATCGCTCATTTACTATGAAAATAGTAGATGGTAAAATAGTAAAACTGCTGTCGAGATTGGGCCAACCGTTGTCGATATACAAACTCGTCGAGTTTCAAACCAGTCGAGGTTCGGACTATAAACCGCGTGATAAAGGGATGAAATAATTTTTATAAACTAAAAAACAAGTTTATTAGATTTGGCTGAAGAAAATATGCAATTTACGTTTTGTGACTGTATTTGCAGTTGGCTCTGGTTTTGTGATATCAAGTAGGCCTATGTAAGGTCAGGCCAACTATGCGATGCACAATGTATGCTATTGCAGGTTTATAGTCCGAACCTCGACCTCGTAAATTGCATATTTTCTTCAGCCAAATCTAATAAACTTGTTTTTTAGTTTATAAAAATTATTTCATCCCTTTATCACGCTAATGCAAACATCGTCTAAAGTGAACTAAAATAATTAAGGGCAATAATTGTTTTAGCAATAGACTTCGTTCGCACTTAAAATTTTAAAATATGTAATTTAACAAACCTTGATCTCAACCTTTATTGGTGCTTCGCTGGCAGAGTTATTCATCTTTCTTCTAACCTAACGCTACATATACGACTTGCTGAAAATGTATACACCCCGGAAACGGTTACACGGTTATTAAAACCATAAAACTATTCTGACACAAATTTCAATGATCTAGTCGTACAATTACATACGTACTGTACCTTGATTTACACCATGTTTACAAATCTATGAATGTGAATTTCTACTATCTATCTGATAACTCTGCTAATCACGATACTGCTTCGTAAGATCGTCGTTTGTTCAACTTTTCTACGTCTAGGCTCCTTCAGCCTTTTACGTAAACACTCGGTCGTCGATTAAAAGAGAACACAACTCTAAATAAGTGTGTTTGTACATTGTAAAGTTGTTCTAAAATTTAAATAATAAGTAGTTGTTACCTATTTACGTATAGGTAGAGAGCGATATAGTTTAGGAACTGCAGTTTAAAGGAGCCCATTGCTAAAATGTCAAAAAGAAAAAGTGTTGCTCACGAAGGATAGGCTCTATTAAATAATAGTATCATTTTTGTAGGCAGCAGACTGTGCAACCTTGATACTGTGAATTTGTAAATTATATTTTATGAGTTATCTTATGATAGAATTAAAAAACAACGCAGGTACTATGCTTGCATACCAAAAATATTTTGCTCATACACCAGAAATAGTTGATAAGTAGATGACAAGAATCACAAAATGTAAGTCGCTACAAAGCTTTCTAAAAGAATTCACAAATTTTCTAAACCATTTTACATTGTAAAAAGCTGCCTATAGTAAAGCAATCAAAAGAAAACAACTTACTAAAGTGCTTCGCCTTCAAATCAAATACCTTAGCATATTCAACTTTTCAAAGTTCACAAATTAATCATTATTTTTTGCACGCTAATACTTTGAAGATTAATAGCATAATAAAATTTGATTGTAATGCTTGATTGACAGCTAAAAAATGAATAATGCAAAGCTACTTACAAAATATTGTTCAACAGCTTGATTTATTTTAAGTTTATCAAAATGGAAGCAAAAAAACACTAAAAATGCATTGAAAGAAACCATAACCAAATTTTTTTCTACTTAGAAAGTCAAAGCATTTTCTTAGCTATTACACAGTACACATGTGTAGCTATTACATTGTACACACGTGTAGCTATTACACCGTACAGTGTAGATAATCAAGCAATCAAAGAGGAGGCAAATCCCAAAAGTTCTTTTGCACAATGTCTAATGTTTTGACAAATTCTACTTGTAGTTGAGATGTACAGGGCTCATCGTTTTAATTGTTATTTTTATGCCATCTAAAGTGAAGCACTTCAGTGATAAGTGTTTTCAGTGTCTTGCTGCCGTAGGTTAGTGGTGCAAGTGTCTTGCTGCCGTAGGGTGCCAGTGTCTAGCTGCCGTAGGGTGCCAATTGCTTCACAAGTAATGGCAGTGTAATAACAGGAAAGCCAGCATTCAAGCTGATACTAACTGCTATATCACACCACCTATATTTATTTGAATATAGTATGAACGAGCAGACTGGAACAACTCCAAATAGAGTCCTCTTTAATGCACTGTAAAAACATATAGAATCTATAAAATATTAGCCAAGTCATTGAAACAATTTGCTATAGTTTGGTGAATGTTTTTTAAGATGCTTCGGCCAAAACACACTCTATTATGAACTCCAGCAGCAGCCGCTTGTGCACCATGCACTAAAGGGAACTACAAAAATGGCTCATGTTATTAATTTTAAGGAAGTATGTATTGGAAAGCTTTACCCATTCCTTTACCAGTAGAGTAGAAGCCTTAGATACTACCAGATTAAACCAATTTAATTGCTGCAGATGATAAGTTTGGCAGCGGTGAGCTCATGTGCTGCCAAACAACCGTTATTTACAAGCAGACGGAGGTTTGTTGGTAACCAGTAAGTAGATGCAGACACGAAAAACTGCAATCTACAGATTTTCAAGATGGCAGATCTGCAATCCTACAATCTACAAAATTGTACAATCTACAAAATACGATCATTCTACAATCTACAAGATTGTAGTCTACAAGACCTGATCATTCTATAATCTACAAGAATGTAGACCGTAGAACAATCTACTTTGACATAAATCCTATAATCCATATGACTGACAATTTGTTGTATTGACCTCTGGTCAACTCTACATGTGTCCTCTCTATCACTGGGAGTCAGTTGTCATTTGCAGCAGAAATCAGACATCTCGATTTAAAATACGTAGATTTTGTGGTGGAACCTTTTCAAAGCAGCCAATATGAAGAACCCGAAAACAAGCAAGGTGAATTTCTGAAGTACAAATCGTCGAATAACGAAAAGACCAGTCTTTAGGGTTCTTATGAAAAAAAGCTACAACCTCAAAAGCACTGAAAGTAGGATTAGAGGCATTTTTTTGCTAAATTACAAACAAATCGTTTACAACAAAATCCGACTTGTAAATGATAAGTGCTGGTTATCTATTTGTGCCCATGGTAAATAAGATTCAGACTATACAGAATGACACGAAAGTTGATATGAGGTATAGTTATATTTCATAAAACAAACCAGTGTATAGTGGAACACTAAAGGATTGTAGGAAACAACATACTAAATGCCAACATTCCACCATTCAGTAAAATCAGAGGTTATTCCTATTCTCGGTGAGCGTGAATAGCTAAGTAGAGGCCAAAGGCTAGAACACCGTATCGTTAAGTTCACACAATGGTTCAGTCTTGAGGAGAATACTGGCCATGGAATATTTATCATTGAAGGTTCCAACTTGACATTCGCGCAAGACAACGGAGAGCCTTGGAATTAGTCTTCGGTAAATATAGATGTTGCATAGAAACAGAGCTGCTAAAAGTAACTAATTTAAAACTTTGAAAAACTATTGGTATACAGAGAATGCATAGAGGTACCAAATTAGATTTGCTGTGAATTGATAAAAGCAACAATAGTATATCAAATGTCAATTTTAGCGCAAACAATAGAAATGGATGAAATACATGTACTGGCTTCCAAAAAAATTGTCTTCAATGAAAAATGTACACAGAATTATGGTTAAAATATGGAAGGTCTATAATCCGATGTTGGTTTAGCACAAATTTACTATGTAGGTAAGACGGGTTGCTAGTTCCGAAGGCTAACGGGCCCTCCATCTGAACGAGTGAAAAAGAGGAAGAGTTTCTGTAGAAACCAGGCAATAGGTCTTCCGTCAAATACTGATAATGTATACGCATAGCAAAAATATCATGAATAGAAGGAAAATTAAATGGAATCATCAATAGTTAAACGATTTTCATCAATATAATCATCATCATCAACATTAGATTCAGAAATCACATTTTCTTCTCTTTTTTCACTGCTTCCGCTGCTACACGTTTCCACATCAATTTGATCTCTGTCAGCCTTTTGTTCTTCGCTGAGATTGGCAGCATTTTCTTGCTTAATCGATTGCGGCTCAATTTTAAATAAGTCCGTCGTTTCAATTAATGGGCGATGTGAAACTTTAGGTTCATCCTTAATTGTAGGTGGGGGCGGTGAAAGATTACCCACCATTTTGTCATTGCAGTAAAACTGGTCAGGGTGTTTTGGAATGCATGGTGAATAATCCATGGGACCAACAACGGTTGGTACGAGAGGTGGAGGCGGCGATATCCGTCTTCTCGGTGCCAATTCTGGATTGGGCAATGTGTAAGATGGGTGAGGGCGGGCGATGTGATTCCTAGGTTTGGGACATTTCTTAGGAAGCTCCTCCCCGCAGTCTATTTCGATAATGTTTTTAGGAACCTCAGCAAACTGGTAGACAAGCCTCTGGCCATCGACCTTGTTTAAAATCCCGCGAGCATAGTAATACCTGTGTAACAATAACAGTCTATCACCACCTAAACATCAACAACAAGTTTTCTTATCAACTTATTTGTATATGAGACAAGGAGTTGTCAACACCTACTCAATGGAAAAGTGAGGAAAATGAAGAGGCTTTTGATGAAAGAAACAGGCTGTGATATTGATAAAAACATTTAAAAATGGTTTGAGATAGAATTAGGTCATCATGACATAAAACTGCTAGTGTGCCAGCACATTGTACACAAAATTTAAAGCAAGGAAATGCTCCTTCTCAAGGCATGAATGAAATAAGCTTGCTATACATGTAGCTTGCTTGTGGTATTATATGCAAAATAATGAGCCATCAACGAGGAACCTGTTGGATCTTCCTGATAAAGCTTCTAGATTTTCAATAGTTAATGTGTAGGTTTAGCATCCCATATTTTAATAAAGCAAATAGGTAGGGTAGCGGTTTTTTGTGTCAACCAATTTCTCACAGAAACTGAAAACGGAACCGAGAAGTTAACAAATAAGCGAATGAAAAATGATGCCAGCTAGAAAAGTTCCATAGAGCTCGTATGTGCAAAGGTTCGGACAGCTGCAAACAACGATGTCAAGATATATAAGCGAGGACATGTATACCGACCTCAAGGCCCTGCCCATTGTCTCATAGTTCATCTCTGGTTTGCCCTTGTGCTGGCCCCAGAGTCTAGACACAGCTTTTGAGTCCATAAGTTTGAAGATTCCTGTCGTTCTATTGGTCCATTTAATAAACCGTGGGCAGGTGTCTTTATTCTGCAGGAGCTTGAGAAGGAACTCCCAAAGATACGTCGTACCACCTGCAAGGAAAGAAGTTGGACTAGATATGCAAAACACTAAGTTTCCATACAACTATAGGATAGTGACACCTGGGTGCGCCAATGCAGAAGCATTAGGCTGGCCCGACAAGCATATCATGCTTTTATAAGGTGATATATTAGAGCGATGGATAGGCGGCGACTTATATCAAGGTATATGTTTGCATATGAGGCAACAGGAAAGCAAGACCATGAGCACGACCAAGTGCGACGCCATCGGTTTGTAAGGCCATTTCCGTGGCGCAAAGATGGCGCATCTCACGGGTGTCTCGCTTCCAAACAGCAACACTAAATCATTACAGATTGAGTGGGACATGGCTGTTTCCATGATGGCATAGCAGTGCCATATAGGAGTGTGTCGATACACTGTTGCTATATGGAACTTTAGCAGACGTTGAACTAAGTTCACAGATGTGTTTTTATGTTTCCATTCTTATGAAACTGACATAATTCTAAAAGCAGGTCACACTGAACACATGAGAAATAGAAAAGACAAAGTAGAGCCAAAATGTCCTTAACCAAAATTTAATTGTTTTTTCAAAAGATTGATCTTGGTAAAATAAATGGTTACGATATTTTCTAGTTGATACGTGGAATTTTACAAAATTAGACATTTTTAATCCGATCTATGACACCTCTTTCTGCGCATTGATGATGGCATTTAGAAGTCAGCAACAACCATAAATCACTAAGTTTCATGCGTCCACGAATTGTCGGCCATTGATATTGCTTAGCGATGTTACGGCTACCTTTTGGTCAATTTTTCTAAGATTAACTTTCTTGTATTTGTTCAACAGGATCGACCTTTCAAGTTATAATGATCTAATTGCGGTGATCTGAGTTTTGTTGACCTTTGCTGGCGTGATGTTGGTCCATGGTCATATTTATATCAATCTTCTGATGTATTGACTTATTTTCGATCAGATTTGTTTAATCAACAGTAGCTAATTATACACACCCACTCATATCCGACAAACATCAGTGGTAAAACTGATAGCTTATCCCAACTGCTGGACAAACAAAATCGCTACGACTAGGATTAAGGTGTCATGACACGGTTAGGCTCAGGCTATTTATAATACCTTCTTTTCTGCACCGTTTCCCTGGCAACGGTTTATTTACCACGCCAGAGGATCCAACTTCCTCATCTTCATCAAATTCTTCAATCGACTCCCTTGTTTTTCGCTTGCAAGAGAAGTCCTTGGCTCGATCGAAAAGGTCGCGAGGCTCTGTTGTTGACTCTGCAGGAGCCTAGAAAAAATAACACAATGTAGCAAATGCAAATGTGACCCGGATTCGCGCAAATACCATGCCTCACACGCTGCAAAACATGATGGGTGAGCCGGATACTGGTGTAACGTGCAACTGTTTTCAAAGTAGCAGTAAGAGATGAGTGTGAAAGCACTGCAGCTGGAAGCAGCAGAGTGCCGGCTACAAATATTAGTTAAAATCAAAAGTTATGATATCAAAAGAATTCTCTCCCATGCGTAAGCATGGGAGAGAATTTCACCACTTAATACACTCACTGGCTGCACGGAATTTTGTCGTTTTATTAATAGTTCCGGATGGCTGAAGGCTGACAACTACATAGATTATAGATTATATATTATAGATTATATATTATAGATTATAACTGATTAAAGGATAAGATGAAGATGAATCAGGGAAATTGCGGGCAGTTGGAATCAGGCTGAGCCATGAAAAACATGGCCACAGGAAGTAGTTGAATGCTGATTAGAAGCAGATAAGACAAAAAGAAATGTTACGCACGCTGATAAAGTGGGAGGTTTTCAAGGTTATGAAATGTGATTGTTTTTGACGCTAACAAAGCAGGAAATGTGTTATTGTAATACATTGCGTAATTTCGGAATGGAAATTTATGCTAATAATCTCTCGTTACAATAGTTGTCTAACCTTCATCGATATTTTGAGAAACTTCTTTTTGAAATTTTGAAAGAGCAGCAAAGAAGTTGGATTGAAGATAGAGTAGGATTGTTAGAAAGAAGACAGGAACCGTAGACCTGTAACATCTAGACTGTCAATCGTTGTATTCCTCATGTTTCTATTGTGCTGATGATACAGATTTGGAACTGAGCGCACTTTGGAGTTGTGCGCACTTGAGTTACCAGCGATAAATGTTTCAAAGGGCGTTCACATGTTGTGGATTAATGCTAAGGCTGTGTTAAAAAAATTAGTCAATTTACTCCAAAGGTTATAACAGCGCACTCCTGTTCGATTCGCAGCATGCTTTGGAAAAAGGAACGACTGAAGTATGAAAAGCGTTTAAAACGGAATCGCTGTAATGGAATAGTGCCGTTTTCATCTTTCGCAAAGGGGAAACATTCGATGAAAACTTTGAGTAGCAAAACTCGCTTGACTTGTGCATTTCTGGCGTCTCCATCTTCCGGATGATATGAACTTGCGGTATAACTGAATCACCTAAGCATAGTGGTTGACTAGAGCCAGGCATCACCTTCTAAGCAAGACAAATGGAATGCAACTGTTCTGATCTTTATGACTGGGTAAGTGGAAGGTCAGTCTTGCTTGCCATGCCAGATGCTGAAGGCCTCAAAATAAATAGCCATGAGCCAAAGAATGACTAGCTATTACGACCCTAGCGATATGAGGGTATGTGATACCAGCCCCAAGGTGAAACATATTGGTGCCTGCACTAGCTTCAGAAAGCTATATCAGCATGATATATATGCAAGCTACCAAGAAAAAAGAACAACAGTAATGAAGTTTCACTGTAAACATTTGATAAAGCAGGTACGTGCCTGTAGTAGTGTCTGCTGGAACATGGACTTGTAAGCCATGACACGAAATAGCACATTTAACACTATGGAGCAAGTGTTGATTTATCATGGCCCAGAACACAGATGCAAAGTAAGAACTCAGGCTAAGTAAATTCTGAAGTCACTGGACACATTTTGTCTCAATTCAAATTTTACGAATATAACTTCAAGACGTAAGACGCAGTTAAGATTAAGAATACTTCTGTTCTGCGGGAAACTGGGAGTTACCAGTCAAAAAGACTTCAGGATATGAAGTTGTCTTCTACATTTCTCATTCACAGATATAGAACCTTGGCAATCCTTCAAGAGCTGCCAAATTTGATTATAATCCTGCCTATATTCGTAGTTCCTTGCTAAGCTAAATAGTAAAATATGTTAGAGTAATTAGGCTACAGCCCTATATACTCCATGCCATAGACCATCGAGCCATACACCGGTTACATTATGTATCAAAGACGCTAGAAAAACTTTACTGCAATCAAATCTAGCGTCAGCAGGCTTGTCATTTTAGCTACAAACATGCCAAACATTTTAGCTAGATGAACTCGAGCCATGTTTATTCTGAGTTTCGACCTAATAAATGACTGACTAATATATCATGAGGTATCAACACGCAGCCGCAGCCGCTGGAGGCCACCTCCATGCCCTCGCAATCCACATCCTGTTGGCTGCGTGACAAGCGCTTTATCAATTTATGCATACACGGATGGCTGCAACTGCACGGTGCTCGACATGTGCTCGAGTGCAGTGTGTTGCAGATATAGAGCGCCATGCCATTGAATAAACTATGTTAGCCAAACTCTACCAGCTTGTTATGGCACAAGCTGGGCATGCTGCCAGTGCGATGCTGATAAGATGGTATCTCCAGAACAAGGATCGTATTTCTATGCATCGAATGTACACTCTCAGTCACTTATCATAACTTATCAATGAAAGAGATTGTGTACAGATTAAGAGAGTAAAGGAGAGCCACAGTGTAAATAGAAAAATGAAAGACAATGGCATATATTTTACTTGCACAAATGAGAGCAAACTGGTTAAAATCTCTTTGAAAGATTGAGCGGAAGCCTTACACTACTTAGCCCAGTTCTCAGCCCACTGTAAGGAGCGGCTATGGTACAACCGGTAGCTGCCAGCGATTGCTGAGAACCAAAAGGCCGGCAGGAGCTGGTGACACTTTTTCTGCGGTCGGTGGCCACCGGCAAAGTTCGGCGAGTTGAACTTTTTTGCTCACTCCGGTGTGGGATGTAGGACGCCGCCGGTGGTGAAAACCATGCACCGGTGGCCTGTGCACCCAGAATGCATTGGGCGTACGACTTTTGCACACATTCACTACGCTGCGTCGTACCTTTTTCATACTTCTTGTCGGGAGTAAAGGAGTTAATATAACCTTGACCCGGAAACATACTTTATATTTTAACTCCATGCGTAAAAGATTATGTTGTCTAGGAGCAGACAATTCCTTCATTGCGTGATCAGCGCCGGTGCTGTAGGCACTGAGAACGTACAGTCTCCTTGAGTACTACCGATGACCGCCGGCTGTTCAAAGGAGAGTAAGAACTGGGCCTTGTCCAAGTTGCTATTAACATATTTAACTACCAGATCCACGGCCTGAGCCACTAATATATTTTGAGGGTGGCTTGAGAATGTCACAGACGCATTCTCACTATAAATGTTAGTTTTCATGGGCTAATTTACCTTTTATTGTATTTAAGTAAGGTTGTTATTTGTATTATTTTTTACTAATGAAATTCTGGGTTTTCTATAGCCATTATGAACAGAAACGGCACGCGTTGCTAACAATAGTTCCTTATAGATTAAAGACTTTTCTTCTTAATCGAACATCCTATCAATGATAGACTTGCTTGACTCGAACATCCTATCAATGATACGCTTGCTTGACTCGAACATCCTATCAATGATACACTTGCTTGACTCGAACATCCTATCAATGATACACTTGCTTGACTCGAACATCCTATCAATGATACACTTGCTTGACTCGAACTAGATACGGCGGCGATCATAATAATGGGACCGCCATTTTAAGTTCATAATAATCTTTTTCATTTATGGCATAGACTCTCTTCCCCTATAATCTCAGACCATACATATTATACATATTATACATATTATATATATTAAACATATTATACATATTATACATACAGTGAAACTCGGCTAACTCGACCTTCACGAGACCGAGAGAAAGTATTCGAGTTATCAGAGGGTTCAAGTTATAAGAACACTGTCACAAGTGCATGTATTATTGTATTTATAAGTACATATACAAACTATATGTAAATCAAAAGCATTGATCGCTTGTTGCAAGTTAAGGGACCTCTCATGTAATGTTTTAACAATTTTTATCAGAAAGTATAAATATTTTCCTTTTATTACTTGATATTCGTATGTTTGTTTTAGGTGATGTGACTGCCAGGGCGTTTTTAGATTAAAATAAGCAAAACCTGATCGCGGTTAAAACTCTCAGAAAAAAAGACATATTTTTCTTTTGAGCGTTTTAACAAAAACCAGTTTTGCCGATTTTTTGAAGTTTATCTGATTTTTTGCAAACCATTAGAAAAGTCGTTAACGAAAATATTTTGCCGATAGTGGTAATAATGACGTCTAAGAACTACTAAAAGTTGTTGTTTATCTCTATGGCTTGGAATAAAGTGATATTCTAAAGCGATAATAACCGTCTCGGTAGCCGTTGGGAAAAAAAACTGTTCCGAGTTAACGAAGTTAAGGTAGAGTTATCTAAAGCAATTTATTATTGCGTGGGAATGGACCAAACAAATCCGTTCGAGTTAACCATTTGTTCGAGATATCCGAGGGCAAGTTATCCAAGTTTCACTGTTTTTGAAAAGCAAATTTTCTACCAAAAGGTGCACTATAGTAATAAAATGTGATTAAGGCCACCCATTATATCTTATCAGGTCAGTTTAGGTTTATGGTGTCATACTAAATACTAGGATGCTAGAAATACTCTAAAGGAACTTGAAAATATCACCGTTTAACTTTTATAGAGCTATGCTCTAAAATTATGTTAAACTAAATTGCTTTTTCCATAAATTTAAACATTATTTGTTTTGGATTTTTTACCGCTTTATGCTGAAAATGGCATATTCTACCAAAATCAAACTAATAAAGCAAATATCAGTTAGTTTTACATAATATTCTTATCCAGTGCATTCTGAGCTTTCCATTGATGTGCATTTTGTCATAATTCGCATAATACTGACGGAACAATATATGAATTAATAACACAAAATGTGTTCATTATAAATGTTGTCATAAATACGATTACCGCTTGAGCATTTAAGCCGTCATTTCTTGCCAAATGGTACGCGCAGTGCATCTCCAATCTAGCTACACCCCTATTGGTCCACTGGATCCCCAATCTAGCTACACCCCTATTGGTCCACATAAGAAAAATTAAGAATATAAATATATACAACAGAGCACCGCAATGAATAGGTTACCCCACTATGAATTGGCTATGAATTATTTTATGATGGCTGTCGAACCCTTCTGTGCAGGATGCTGCCAACTACTAACGCTTCCATGCTAGGTACTTTGACCTCACCCAGTTATATCTCTTCAGATCAACATTTCCATCATAGCAACTTTTGAACAAATGTCTGAGCCAACACTCGAAATAGTTTTCCATATACGATGTTTGAAGTTTGTTAAAACAACAGTCTAGTGATTAATAGTGACAAGGCTCATGAAAATTAAACATAAAACTTAAAAATAAACAAAGCTAGGTCAGTTTAAAGATTAATCTAATAGTGATTAATCTATTAATCTATTAGATTAATAGATTAATCTAATAGTATATCTATAACAGCGTCTTTGCTTTCATCTTGTAGCGCCTAGTTTTTAAATTTCTGTTCCTCTAAGGTAAACTGACATTATAAAACCTCTTTCCATTGATTGTTCATTTATCAATTTAACCTTTTGAAATATATTTTTGTTTTCAAATTTAAATTTTCAACATACTTTTATAAACTAGTTTTTACCCATTTTGTTGCAGATCTATTATGTTGCAGTCAGCTATTTATGTTGTTGATAAGTATGTTTGAAAAATCTGAAAGAAACCTACTTCCAAAATCTCTAATCGCTAAATGGTAAATTTTCAATGCCACCTGATGCAACTATTAAAGGTTTCTTAAAGTTTTTAGGTTTGTGAAACAAATGAAACCAAATACAGGGCATTCTTTCTGAAATATATTTTCCAAAGGGTGATAGACTTGAACAAAGAAAAGAACATAACTCCGTCAGAAGAGGTTTCAATGTAGAGATACCTGTTAGCATTAGGATGTTTCGTTTTGGATGTGAAAACCTTCCATCATAATAAATTACATTTTATTATTATAAATTACATTTAATGTTGTAGCTTACTGGAATATTAATCAATTGAATAAAATTTTACGAAAACAAAATAGATCAATAATCTGATTGACAAACGTACGTATCTCGCCTTGTGAGTAATTTATAAATTTATAATTTATAAAAATGGCTAAAATACAGATAGTTTATTTGATCAATTCTTACAAAAATAACCGTAATAGTATATTCTTACAACATAACAATATTTTACAATTAACAATCACCTACACTACAATTAGAATCCTTTATAAACTTTTTATCAACTTTTTAAACACAACATTCTAGTTATAGCCACTATTACCAAATAAAATGTTCAAAAAACCCGCAGCAATATTTAATTGGCTTTCAGTAAACACTAGGTTGCCTTGTTATACTATCAGTCGATACCATTACAACGAAATCGTTGAGTATTAAAACATGAATATATAACTACTTTCTTGATTCTGGGAAAACTTTAACAAAAACCAAACGATTGAAATTAGTCCTAGATAGTAAAGAATATTAAAAGAATTGTCTAGCCTACAAATCCTATTGAAAATCCTAAAAAAACATATCCCTCTAAAGCTATGAAACTCTTTTATAAGTTTCTAAGTTTATAATTTCAATAAGGAGGTGAACATCTTAAGTTTATGCCGATTGCGCACAGAGAAACATTTGAGAAATAATTTTTAGTCGATAGAATAGGAAATAAATACATCATTGCGACGTCCTTTTAGACGAAGATGAAAAATTACTGTTTCTAGATTATAATGTAAAAAAGATATAGTTTCGATTGGAATAACTTTATTGATTTAAGCGGGCTTACCTAAACACAACTATCGCCGCAGGGTAAAATGAAAAGACAAGTCCAAATTTTAACTAAAGTTACAAGTGGCATAAAAAGGGTTACGATAGCGTAATATTAATTACAAAAACAAATTCTATTACTATTATTTACGGATTCGATGTCATTCCATCTAATTTTCTTCTTTTCTAATGGTGCACCTGCTAACTTATAATTTTATACCTCAGCCATGCAAACAGATATTTACCTTGATGGTTTGGGAATTACTACTGGATACAGGGTTAGCCATTGCGATCCTCTGAAGACTATCCATAGGTGTGTTACTGTTGCTAGACACGAGGGAAGTAGGTGGTGACAAGAAGTGCTGTGTAGGCAATGGTAGTGAGCTTTGCGTAGAGGAAATGCTGCCGTGCATAGAGTATGGCGGCATAACTCCTAAACATATATGTGTTACCGTTACTTTTTCAGTGACATATTGATAAATATCAGCACATTATATAGAAATTTAATAAAACCAACTTTTTTTGCCAAATAACAGAAAAGTCGGCAATTAGTATGATTGATATCTTAAGAGTGCAAGTATGAGGTATACATATTGTATTCTAAATCTAACGGCATACTCTTGACTAATGCACTAGTTCTACATGTAGTTATGATAGGGTATGTATTGGTATAAGGGAATTGAACTGTAGAGGTCTAGTTGACAGTACATTGCTTGAGACTTTGGTCAATATTTGAAGGTTTTAAGCTACGATAAACAACCGTTTCATCAAATAACAGATAAGTTCGGGAATGTGAAAATGTTTAACCGGATTCATGCGCGAGCCATTTTTAATCGAAGAAATAATTCTTGTATCAACCGCATATCCCTAAAAGAAGTTTGTGAAATACAGTGTTTCTTCGTTTACCGACATTTATGTAAACCAGAACCACTCCCGATAAAGGAAGATTCTCGGAGTCGCCTCAGCTCTATTATAATATCGATGTATACATATATCGATCATAAGCATTTTCCTGTGTTTCCTAGGTTCTTTAAAAGATTTATTTTGAGGGTCAAGGGCATTTAAGAGGCATGACGAAAGATGTCACAAGCACTTAGCGGTTTTACATTTCACAAAACGCAACGGGAACGCAGCGAACAATGAGATGAGACGATTCCTATCACAATGATGCTCGGGGAGGGAGCTCATCGGGTTTATATATTTATACATTTCATGTATTTTAGTGTTTTTAATCTTATTTTTAATTTTGTAATAAATATTTTTATCCTGCAAAACATTGAGGCCTGAAGTAGCCAGGAAAAGCTGTACTATAACGGTAACGTGTAAACTCATTGATCTCTTTTTGCACACGGCCAGTCAGTTGTATTCGTCTCTATATATATATATATATATATATATATATATATCTTTAAATAGATGGGTATGCGCGAAAAAAACTAAAAAAAAAGATATGTTTAAAATCTCTTCGTACCAGAAGTCAGTTCAACCTCCTTCAATTATAAGCATAAGTAGAGGGATGGCCAGCCTACTAAGATGGCTAGAACAAAGGCTACTTTCTAACTAATAAATGACAAGGAAACAGAATCCTCTGCTAGCTAGTTGCTAACATTGTGGTGAACCAGATAATTTGATGATTGTTTGTTATGTTTCCTTTATGATAGAATTAATCAGCTAACAGAATTTTGAATAATGGAAATGACTGACAAGGAAACAATGATTGTTGGAAAAGGAATGCCGGTAGCCAAGGCTACTTCTAGGAGACTCTGAAAGTGTATTCTGCCGAGGCAGACTTTATCAAAGTTGGATGACCAGGTACGATCAGACCAAGGGTTGACTATTAATAAGAAGCTAACAAGATCACAATATACACACTGTGCAATAATTTTACTAATACATACCTGGTACATACCGCTGGTACATACAGCTGATATATACCGCTGGTACATACCGCTGATATATACCGCTGATATATACCGCTGATATATACCGCTGATATATACGGCTGGTATGTACTTCTGATACGTACCACTGGTACTTACCCCTGGTACTTACCCCTGGTACATACCCCTGGTACACACCCCTGGTACATACCGCTGGTACATACCCCTGGTACATACCATTGGTACTTACCACTCGTACTTACTACTAGTACTTACCGCTAGTACTTACCGCTAGTACTTACCACTCGTACTTACAACTGGTACTTACTACTCGTACTTACTACTGGTACTTACTACTGGTACATACCGTTGGTACTTACTACTGGCACTTACTACTAGCACTTACTACTAGCACTTACTACTAGCACTTACTACTGGTACTTACCACTCGTACTTACTACTAGTACTTACCACTAGTACTTACTACTAGTACTTACCACTAGTACTTACCACTAGTACTTACCACTAGTACTTACCACTAGTACTTACTACTGGTACTTACTACTGGTACTTACTACTGTTACTTACTAATTGTACTTACTACTGGTATTTGCAGAAGATGTGCTTATCATACCGTTCCTAGACTTGGCTTCATCTGAGATGGTTTCCAAGTCAGCCACTCCACTGTCAGGACTGTTTGAAACTATCCCACCTGGCAACAGCAAAGAGGTTATCACAAATAACCAACCAAAAATTAGTACTGTAGTACCTTGAGATACAATTGTCCGGACATACAGTTTATTTGAGATGTGACATGAAAATTTCTACCAATTTGGTTCTGACATACTATGAAAAATTTGAGACGCGAATCGACGATCCCCGTGAGTGCTATTAGGGAGCAGTGCCTTTGCTAAGCCTGCTTGGTTGTCACACGTGCTCGCTTAATCATTGCGTTTTGTTTTATTTTGGATTATATAGCCTTATTTTGTTATCAACCATGGGTCTCAAGGCTACAGGGTCTCAAGGCTACAGGGTCTCAAGGCTACAGGGTCTCAAGGCTACAGGGTCTCAAGGCTACAGGGTCTAAAGGCTACAGGGTCTCAAGGCTACAGGGTCTGAAGGATACAGGGTCTCAAGGCTACAGGGTCTCAAAGCTACAGGGTCTCAAGGCTACAGGGTCTCAAGGCTACAGGGTCTCAAGGCTACAGGGTCTCAAGGCTACAGGGTCTCAAGGCTACAGGGTCTCAAGGCAACAGGGTCTCAAGGCTACAGGGTCTCAAGGCTACAGGGTCTCAAGGCTACAGGGTCTCAAAGCTACAGGGTCTCAAGGCTACAGGGTCTCAAGGCTACAGGGTCTCAAGGCTACAGGGTCTCAAGGCTACAGGGTCTGAAGGATACAGGGTCTCAAGGATACAGGGTCTCAAGGCTACAGGGTCTCAAAGCTACAGGGTCTCAAGGCTACAGGGTCTCAAGGCTACAGGGTCTCAAGGCTACAGGGTCTCAAGGCTACAGGGTCTCAAGGCTACAGGGTCTCAAGGCTACAGGGTCTCAAGGCTACAGGGTCTCAAGGCTACAGGGTCTCAAGGCTACAGGGTCTCAAGGCTACAGGGTCTCAAGGCTACAGGGTCTCAAGGCTACAGGGTCTGAAGGATACAGGGTCTCAAGGCTACAGGGTCTCAAGGCTACAGGGTCTCAAAGCTACAGGGTCTCAAGGCTACAGGGTCTCAAGGCTACAGGGTCTCAAGGCTACAGGGTCTCAAGGCTACAGGGTCTCAAGGCTACAGGGTCTCAAGGCTACAGGGTCTCAAGGCTACAGGGTCTCAAGGCTACAGGGTCTCAAGGCTACAGGGTCTCAAGGCTACAGGGTCTCAAGGCTACAGGGTCTCAAGGCTACAGGGTCTCAGAGCTACAGGGTCTCAAGGCTACAGGGTCTCAAGGCGACAGGGTCTCAAGGCGACAGGGTCTCAAGGCGACAGGGTCTCAAGGCGACAGGGTCTCAAGGCGACAGGGTCTCAAGGCGACAGGGTCTCAAGGCGACAGGGTCTCAAGGCGACAGGGTCTCAAGGCGACAGGGTCTCAAGGCGACAGGGTCTCAAGGCGACAGGGTCTCAAGGCGACAGACAAAGGTGGTGAAACGAAAAAACCTAAGAAAATATATCAATGGAGATAAAGATAATGTTATATGAAGATAAGGTTATATGAAGGTGATGAAAGTGATGATTAGCCTAAAGCCTGGTTCCCATATCGATTGCGGGACCCCAGCGGCAATATTGCACAGCAAAACGCTTGCGACGCTAGGCGACTTATGTTCAAATAAAGCTGCATCGCTAATAACAGCATAAAAAATGTTCGCTTGTCATGCCGTTTCAAAAAATGCTGACCTTCACCTGTAAAGTGCATTTTGGGAAGGCTTTGCCTGCCACTCTTCGCGAAATTTGAACAGCGCTAAACTCTTGCGATGACGCAAGAGTTTAGGTGGTGCTTAGCATGTAGGTTCACATTACACTGATAGCCTGATAGCCAGTCACCGGTACTTTGCGGCGTATACGGAAACCAGGCTTGAGTGATGTTTCCAAAACTGGAAAAAAATTGAAAACTCAAAAAAATAGTAGAAATAAGTTTAGAAATGTTTACATTTGTGTTTGTTTATTATTAAGTGTTTGTTTAGCTATTAAGTGAACGTAAATAAAAAGATACAATCTTTCCCTGTCACCCCTCCTCCTCTTCCTCCGGGCCGTGCCTCACCTGTCACTGAGGTAAGCACCGTACAATAAAACCTCTTTTTTACTGATTTTATTGACATTTATCATACATCAATATTATTTTCATCATTGTGTGTTATTACTAGTTTATTTATATACAAATTGCTATACTAAATGTTATTGAACTGCATTTTTGGGGTGGTTTCATATCGTTAGAATACATTAATGCATATTAAATTATTTTACCGTACTTTTCGGACTATAAACCGCACCCCTATATAAGCCGCATCTGCTTTATTTTCCAAAAATAATAATAAAACAATACATAGGCCGCAGAACTCAAGACGGTGCTTTTCACGCGGCAGTAACTTTGCTGTTTAAAACGAAACAGTGCCGTTAGGCACTGTTTCATATTAACCGACACTTTTTAACATAGTGTCTAACGGAACAGTACCGTTAGGCCTTGTTTCGTATTTTCTTTTACCGCTAGAAGGCGCACTAACCGGAGAATCTGGTTAATGCGCCCTAGCGGTGAAAGAAAAAGCCACAGAACAGCCGCACTCTTATATAAGCCACATGGCTCAAATTGTCAGAAAAAGTTAGCGGCTAATAGTCTGAAAAGTACGGTAAATGGAAAAAATTGCTTTGAGATACAATTTTTCGACATACGACGATGGTTATAGAACGAAGGAAATTCGTCGCTCTACTAGTACCGTACTAGTATCTGGTGTGATTGAGCTTGAACCAACACGACCTCATCCGCCGAGCTTTTTAACGACTTCATCCGACAGATATTCTTTTAACATGTCAATAAGCCATTGTTCGAGATACAAATTGGATTGAAACAAACTATCGACACAAACTGGTCAATACATTTGAAGATCGATAAAATTATAGCCATGAACATCGTGCCATGTCATTGTGTAAGCGAACATTGACATAGAATAAATCGATAAAATTAGATTAATACATTTGAAAGATCGGTCCTGTCTAGTAAATATTGCTTATGAACAAAAATTGGCCCTGAAAGATCAATCCTATTGAGCCAGAAAGGAGCCCTAAAGTCGCAAAACGGTAAATATGGTAAATGATTCTGAGACCTAAGAGGCTGAGTTACCTATTGTTGCTATTGGCCATGACAACACGTGCATAGTTAGTACTTCGACATTCATCGACGCATAGAATACTTCGACATTCATTGACGCATAGAATCAATGTTTCCAAGACACGGTAAATCTGCAAGTTTGTCGTCATCCGCAAGATGAAAAAGGCAAAAATCTGTAAGTCAAGTGAGTTTTGTTACTAGCAAATTTTCATCGAATATTTCATGATTGCCAAAGATAGAACCAGCACTTGCGAATGATGCGCAAGGAAGCGCCGTGCAAGCCATTCCGTTTTAAATATTTTCCAGGCTTCATTTCGTTTTTATTTCGATTTGGGAAAAAATTCCAAATGCGGAACTATGACTTCGGGTGTAAAAATCATTATCTTACAACAAAAGCACTCGCGTTGACCCGCTGACAGCCCGCTGACCCGTTGACTCGCATCACGCGAATATCCATTGAAACACCACACGGTAACTCGATATTCTCCAAATCCTCGTCATGGAAACATAGAATGTGAAGCGTCATGGATTAGGTTAAAGAAGATCAATAAAACAAAATATCATGAACTGATACGACAACTTTGCATTTTTGCAAAAATTTTAGAGGATCGATTGAATTTGTATTACGAATATTAGCTGCATATCTTTCGATTCGAGAGCCATAAACTGATAATCAAATGGTCACTGTCCTTGTAAAGGTCAGAAGTACGAGAAATGTTAGGCATCAATACCTGTAATAATCCAACTCCATACCAATGTATTTTTATCGGTTTTGACAGCTATATGAATAATATAATAATAATGATGATAATATGAATAATGTATGTGAGATATACAGTTGTGATAGTAGTAAAGTCTACATCCTTTTACGAAAATCGTTAAAGGGCAGGCGACTTCACCACAATGAGGGGTGGTTTTTTAGTGACATTGCATGTAGGGGCCTAATCGTTTAACACAACTATATGCTAGCAGCTGAAAACAAACTGCAACTCTTGTCGTTAATCTCATGTAGTTATCTACTCGACTAACTAAAGCATTCAATTCATGTTACTGTATCATTTTCTTTAAAGGTTGACTTGCAACAAAATTCACATTACTGTTATTTGATATGAAAAGATTCACCATGTCTTACTCTGTTGTGTTGTAGGTGCAAAATATGTGGAAAGGTGATTACAAGCTCTTAAAAGCTCAAAAACAAACAGAAAATCGCAGCCACACGAGACCGCCGTAGTTTGGATTCCCTTTCCAAAACGGCTCAAATGTGATGTAGTTGTGAGAGATGGTTTCTGTTTACACTTTCTTGCAACCTTATTCGTCGAAATATTTTCACAAATATACTTCACGCATTCAATAAAACTATGACTTTTGTTATTACGCGTCTGTTTTATCGTCATTGTAATGCTGTCACTTTTAGCACTGATATCTTAAAACTTACTGTAAAAAATCGTTAAACTTTTTAACCTTAGCTCAAAGGAGTACATATCATTATCTGATAATCATGACGAGTGTGTTGGTCACCTGTAATAATCGAAAAGTGCTGCAAAAATTATTTGCGAAGTATTGGGTCACATGATCAGAGAACGACTTGACGATTGAATAATGCCGAAACAAAACTGTAAAGTAGCGAGCATCTATATTTGATCCGGGGTCTTCGGTAAAATCCGAAGTGTTTGTCATAAACTAGTAATACGATAGGTTTTATATTGAGCTTTGTATTGGCCTTTCAATTCACGTGAGAACATACGTGACAAGACGATAACCAAATTTCGTGGTTATGTCATCGAAATAAAGAGATTTCAATCTACGGCGCTTTTCATTTTTGAGCTTTTAATAGCTTGTAATCACATTTCCACATATTTTGTACCTACAAGACAACAGAGTAAGACATGGTGAATCTTTTAATACCAAATAACTGTGATGTGAATTTTGTTGCAAGTCAACCTTTAACTGAGGCGAGCTAATATTTGCCATGAAAACAAACTTTATTGCTAACTAGCTAAATACCTGGCATTGCTAGAGTAATAAAAGTATGTAACACTATGGGGGCGCTGTCAGTATTTTGAGAAGCCGTTGCAATGATTTTAAGTCTGTTTCGAGCCACTGTCTAGCAATGTATTATTTTACATTTCAAAGTGATTTTATCAATTATAATATTAATGATAATTAATAAGTAATAACATAAATTATATTATTGCTGTGGTAATTGATTAGAATTTTGTTTTTATAAAACTCGTTTTAATATTACAAAAGCTGATCATGCAGAGTCTCACCAGAAACATGCAACTACATGAAGTATTACGTATGCAGCGGTAAAGATACGCATGATCGGCAGGGCTGGGGGCGAGTCTATAATTTGTTCTAAAATGAATTCAAATATGAAAACGTTATCACTGCATAGTTTGTAGAATTTTTATACCAAGTCCCTTAAGATCATCTTGAAAAAGCTTTATAATCTTTTGACACAATTTACATCGAAGAGATTTTTCTCAAGAAAAATGTAGTTTTACGAACGGATGAAACATTCCCTTATGAAATCAAGATAGAGGTGAAAAATCGCCAGCATCTGGGAATACTCAAAAACTCGACAGCTAATCAGGACATCTATATTCCACTCAGAGAGTCAATATTTCCTTATCATTTGTGACTGCAAAGCACAGAATGCATTTATCTGTGTAGGAATTAACCTTGCAGCTAGATACTATGTGATACTATATCATTAAACATACTATGTGAGAACATAGTATGTTTTTGCTAACATATCAAGTGTATTGAAAAAAGAAAACAAACTTACCAGTAGTAGTTGGGCGCTGATTGTGTGGAACAGGGGCTATAACTGAGGTATGAGCGGCTAAAAAACGTCTAGAAGGAGTTGTGCCTTCGATGGAAAGTAAGGCCTGCGCAGCTTCGGCCCTTCTCGCGTGCTCTTGCTCATCGCCTAGAAAATTGAGACGAGGCATACTAATAAGGAAAACTAAAAACTTTACACATGCATCGCTTAGTCACACTTGTGGTATTATTAGCTAAGAGTAATTTATGACATACAGAAATCTAGCTAAATCTGTAAATTGCCAGCTTTCTTTTATCAATGCTTTCTAGGCACTCTAAGGAAAGCCCCAATGTACATCGCTTCCTGAGTTTACCCAGAGTTCCCTGTCAACAAGCTTGGCAAATGGCCAACATTGGTTCATCCAGGGATTCGACTGGAATTGCCAAGACATGCTTGTCATGCTAAAAGGCATGTGTTCTGGTATTTCAACTTGTTGCTGAGGAAATAGGCCATTCACGCTCGACGAGCTCAGGCTACATCAGGCTACAGATTTGTACATTACACCCATCAGGAACTTGGCTAGTCCTCAAGTTGTTATTGAGGATTTCTGTTGGGTAATACATCACAGCTAACCTTCCTGTGAGGCCATTCACTGCTATGCTTTGCAATACTTGCAAAGCATAGCAGTGAATTGCAGCAAGTGTATTTGCAAATCAAATACACTTGCTGCTGCTCTCGGTGCTTGTATTACCACCGCGGCGCGGGTGAAGTCTCTTGAATTACTGGTACTGGCAATTGCTGGTACTTTCTGCCTTGACTGCCGTGACTAGCCTTGACTGCCTGAACTTACTGCCAATTAGTGGTACTGGCATTACAGCTTTCTACTCTTAGGCCAACCCATTCGGGCAAATATATGACCATCACTAACTTTTAGCTGAGAATTAGTCGGTTTTCTCTAAAACTAAGAGCTCTTGGTAACAAGAGAATGAGAAATGAGTGATGGAAACTATGGATAGGCTCGTACGGCAAGCGAAGGACAAAAGTACAGGTCAAGGCCAGACTGTGGCGAAGTGAGTAGGGTGTTCCAATAGCGCCTAACCGGTAACTAGATAATGAAAGCGTGCATAGCTATTTAGTTCCTTGTTCTCCTTGGAAATCCCAGCGCAACCAGTTCTATGGATACTAGGTCCTACGAGTGATGCGTTAGTCTAGGCCCTCCAGCAGAAGGAATGCGGAAAAGAGGTTCAAGGTCGCGCGCTCGATTGTGGCACTTTTCACCGTGTAACAGTTGAAAGGGAAAGAGATTCTCAGAATCTGGTTAACATATTTTACAGACTCGCTCTGAATGGTTAGTGTCTGCTGCGGCATCTTTAGGACTATTTGTAGGTACAGTCATACCTCGACATACGCTTGAAATGCGTTCCTGGGCTGAGCTCATATGTCAATTCTCTTGTATCTCAAATCAATTGTTTCTATAGAAAACAACTAAATACAAATGAATATGTTCCCAAATAACTAAAAACAGGATATTACCATGGAACAATGTGTTGTTAATCGTTCTAATTCAGTACCTAAGATAACTAAGTTACAAATACCTATCCAGTGTTTATGATCTGGAATAAAATGCAGCATTATTATATGCTGTACTGTATGGAGTTCTTACCTGTATGGAGACAGACGTAGCGACTAATGGCGGTTTTAGAGAGACTTGACAAGTTTGGGCGCTACAGTTTGTGACACTAACATAACACAAACTTTAAACTTAACTTAAATGAATTTAGTTTACTATGCTCACACTTGAAAATAAGTTTTAATCTTAGACAAAACTTAATTTCAATTTGTCATAATTTTTCCTTATTTTTAACATCTTCTGACGGATTGGCTATTTTTGCCTCGCTTTTAGCCAACGTTTTTAAAACTTTGTCCTACTATGACAAAAAGACCAAACGATGTTGTTCTCATAAGCATCCTCTCGTATATTCAGCTACTGATAACTGTCTCGCATGTTCTTATCTCAAACTTGTCTTGTACTTCAAGACAAAAATTTGCTCAGAAATTTCCTTGTATCTCAAATTTCTCGTATGTTGGGGCACTCGTTTGTCGAGGTGTGATTGTACTTACGATTTCCTACACTTGAGATGTACGCAATGGAGGTACATGTGAGACATTCAGATTTCAAATGCGCACCCTTCAGACATGTGGAAGACACAGGATAGTTTTTACCTTGACTACAATAAACAAGGTAGGCCTACACGATTACAAAGGTAGCTACAGGTTCATCGACAGCCGATAAGCGAATGTGTTGATGCATCATAAAATGTCAAGGCTGAAGATCTGTATAAATGTGTGAACATTTTCAGGGTACAATAACCAAACGCTTGCCCAATAACAAGCCCATTTACGTATGATAAAAGTTTTACTCGGATTCATTTGCGGTCATCGACAGAATCATTCCAGTCTCAGCCAACGTATAGAGGACAACTCTAAGATTATGGGTAGAACTGACAAATGTTTTTAGCCACCCCAATGCACAGTAGATATTTTTGTCATACTATCACTCCAGGGTATATCCAGGGCACAATTGGAAAGACTGTTTATTACACTAGAGAGTGATCTGTACTCAAAAGTTGAACAGTTGTATAACAAATTGTCATCTTGCATTTTTTGTAAATGTGATCTAAGATCACATCTCAGATCACATTCTCGGATCACATTATTCTCAGATAACTTTTCTTTAGTTACGTTTATCAAGTTTACTACAAAGCTGCTGCAATTATATAAAAACAGATGGTGAACCCATTGTATGGCAGCATTAGTCATCAGTTAAAGTACTATTCCAATGACATCGAGGTTTAAAAGCTCAAGATTTAGAGGATTTGTGTTCTTTTTCAAACCATTACACAGACTAGGTAAGTTTTTTAGCTATGGAACGAAATAACGAATTATGTTAAATTCTTAGGAAAATGCCTGTTTTCGGGTCAGGGGTTGAACATTTGTTCAAATTTTACATGTTTAAATTGTATATACAATTGTAGGTTGAGGTGATCAGAGGGTGGAAGTTGAGCAGTTTTATTGAAGAACCATTGCAGTTGGATACCAGCATTACTAGTATAAAGTAGTGATGTAATGGTAGCCGGATGACTCGGTAGTTAATTTCAGTGGCTACCGCAAGATGTTTCTCTTATCAGTTCTCAACGCAATAACTTCTATTGTTCTTCAACTGTGAAGACAGCATTTAAAAAGTTGTATTGACTCGATACAGCTGAATCAGATCAGCTGTATCGAGTCAGATAAGTCAGACTCTCCAGGCAGCTTATTTATGATTGAAAATGAGGAACATTTTATTCCAAGGTTTTGGAGCTTTAACTCTTTACCTGCTGCGCTAAATTCGCTAACCTTACCAAACTAATTCAAACAGCTTTTGGAAAATTTTATATTTCGCTAGTATTTATGCATTATCTCGAGAATCAATGCAGATATAGTTGTACTGTTTTACTTTAAAAGCACGCTTCAAGTTATTACATATGGTCATGTTTTACAAAGTCACTTGCTTATGGCAAATACGCAGGAAATACATAATTATTATTATGCTTTTTCCATCTGTTAGCTAAGCAAGAGAAATGTATAAATTCAATACTACGTCTAGAAGCTGAGCGATCAATAGTTAAGACCAGGTATAGACTGCTAAGCATCCACGGCTTCAGCTAATTGGTCAACAAGCTCAATGTGGTACCAGAACTGGGTGATGTGTGATGCTAAAATAAAATGTGTTGCAATTCGACAGAGGTTGAGGAAAAACCGGCAGCTACGAGAGGTACTGTTAGAACGCTTATGTTTTTAACAGTTACCTATGGGTTACCAATAAGTTACAAGGTACCCAAAGGCTACCAAGGGAACACTAACAGGTCGCTAAGGATTACCAAAGAGTTACCAAGTTGCCATCAATGAGTTACTAACAAGGTACCCAAGGGTTACCAATGATTTACTAGTAATGTACCCAATTGTTACTAACGAGTTAGGCTTCCTAACAAAGCAATCAAGGATTACTAAGGAGTTACTAACAAGGTACCTAAGGATTACCAATGAGTTACTAAAAGGGTACTCAAGGACTACTAAAGAGTTACTAACAGGGTACCTAAGGATTACTAATGAGTTACTAACAGGGTACTCAAGGATTACTAATGAGTTACTAACAGGGTATCCAAGGACTACTAATGAATTACCGACAGTTACTGACTGACTCTCTACAAGTTACTAAAGCAGCATCTACAAGTTATCAAAATGTTGACAAAGACTACAACACATTACCTAGCCTTAGTGATGATTTACTAATGATGTATTTATAAGTTACCGACGACCTACAAAATGTACCTAAGTTAGTAATACAGTAGCTAAGGCTATCATATCTATAAACTGATAATTATGGTGAAGTATTCATCTGGGCTTAGATGGAGTTTGCTAGAAGTCAGAAGCTTCGACTAGAGTCAACCATGACTTTTACATCAGCATGGCGTGTTCTGTAAAATGATGAGTCTTTGGTTGCTGCATCATAATATTTTGCCGGGTTTGCACTGGGCGATTGTGTCAGACGTGTTAGACAATTTACAGTTGAAACAACCACCATTGGTCATTGGTTTAACAGCCGGGTGTCAAGGTCTCATCTACTACAATCGTTTTAGCATGATGTAATTTTTATACTCTGGCCGATAAGAGTTATCTAACTTACTATTGCCATATAGAAATAGAGAAAGTCTTTGTGCACTAAGCAAGATTGGAGCGCGTACATAACTGTTATTGGAAAATCTGGTTCACAGGCTTCTATAGGCAATTAGTTTAAGATCATTGAGATTTGCTTAGTTGTAGCTACTAAATCATGTTCAATGGAGGCAATACCAGTCCACGCTATTGCCAGTGCTAGCTCCATTTCCTTATCAGCCGTTAAAAGAGGATGACAGTGATAGATGGATTAGCTCATTGTAGATGACACGCCACGCCCACACCTTAATGGACTAGACACCGCAAGCAAAAATCACCTAGATAGCGGAATGTCAAGCTAGCGCTAACGGCAGCGAGGCTAACAGTTCAGGAAGGGCAAATGTTTATCTTAGCTCCTTCCAACACTTCCCTGACTGTCCCAGCTGTGATTAATTTAGAACTATGTGGATTCATGAAAGCGAAGATGTCCTTGCTATTTCCTCAGTCGCTGTCCCTGAGGTTTCTTTAGTTACAAAGGTCGTCGAGGTCACCTGTCACGATCTGTCATTCCTTAGAAATGAAATGCTCAGCCAGGCTGTGATCGAAAGTTGTGCCATACAAAACGATCGGCTGTGTTTACTGAGCAAACATCAAATACTAAGTGGCACAAGGTTCCTGGAAACTAAATAGAAAGTTGGGACAAGAACAAACATCCTCTTCGGAAATCTGAAGTTAGATGAGAACTGTATTGTTGAAACTTGAAACGGTAGAAAGTTTCAGTAATGCGCTAGGCTATTTATAAAACAATTGAAGTACGTACAGTATATTGTATATCCTAAAGAAACTTTCTTCCAAGACCAAAGAATGCAGTGATATTATAGCCAAAGGATGTAAGCCAAAGTACACTGCAGCGAACAGAGCCAGAAGGTTCTTGTGTTTGGCAATTCAGATGTCAATCTCAATATTCTATCTGTTTATCTGGCTAAGTCTGACATGTTAACTAACATAAGCATGGCAACTAACATAAGCATGGCAACTAACATAAGCATGGCAACTAACCTAAGCATGTTAACTAACCTAAGCATGGCAACTAACCTAAGCATGTTAACTAACATAAGCATGGCAACTAACATAAGCATGTTAACTAACGTAAGCATGGCAACTAACCTAAGCATGTTAACTAATATAAGCATGTTAACTAACATAAGCATGTTAACTAACCTAAGCATGGCAACTAACATAAGCATGTTAACTAACATAAGCATGTTAACTAACATAAGCATGTTAACTAACATAAGCATGTTAACTAACATAAGCATGGCAACTAACCTAAGCATGGCAACTAACCTAAGCATGGCAACTAACCTAAGCATGGCAACTAACCTAAGCATGGCAACTAACCTAAGCATGGCAACTAACCTAAGCATGTTAACTAACCTAAGCATGGCAACTAACATAAGCATGTTAACTAACCTAAGCATGTTAACTAACCTAAGCATGGCAACTAACATAAGCATGGCAACTAACCTAAGCATGTTAACTAACCTAAGCATGGCAACTAACCTAAGCATGTTAACTAACCTAAGCATGTTAACTAACCTAAGCATGTTAACTAACCTAAGCATGTTAACTAACCTAAGCATGTTAACTAACCTAAGCATGTTAACTAACCTAAGCATGTTAACTAACCTAAGCATGTTAACTAACCTAAGCATGTTAACTAACATAAGCATGTTAACTAACATAAGCATGTTAACTAACCTAAGCATGTTAACTAACCTAAGCATGGCAACTACAATATTTGTGAAATTATATGAGTACAATTAAACACAACAAATTTCTGTTATATGGTAAGAGTCAATGAAGTACCACAACGGAGAGTTTTCTGTAACAACCATGGTAGAGCAGCATGAGCCTAAGGTAAAACCAGCCTCACTTGTATTAGTTACCATATTATAATATTATATATATATTATATTACCAAATTCAGAAGTATGTCTCTCCGACGTCTGAGCGAGATCTTATGCTTATTGTTACCACGTTTATCATGTTTTTAAGATAGCTACGGATACAATGGTTTAAAATATTTAGTCAACAGAGTTTATGCAAGCATTTGTTATGACATCCTGCTCTGCTAGTTCAGCTTTCAAAATTGTAATACCAGCTCAGGTCTGCAAGTGATTAGGAACTTGATGACTTATTGAAAACTTGATCAAGCCTGCAGTCGGATACAATGGAGAGTGCAGACACGTCTCTCTTGCATACCACTACCAGTTTGTCTGACAGCGGCTAGAGCCTTACCACTGACAAAGCAAGATCGGCAGACTGGGACTACCTGCTATCACCTTGTATTTGAACCTGACTTGGTTATTATAAGTGATTAAATGTTTCGCTACCGTGGGCCTATCGGCCGTGGGCCTATAGGCCTACCGACCTATCGGCAATCGCGGTAATAGAAATATAGGCTGCCAACGTTCATTCAATGCAGAGGAAGCGTCAGGAACTTTGCGAGAGTGCGATTCACTAAACAATTTTGTGCTCATCTTCTAGAGGATTTTGTTTTGAATAATATGCATTTTACAATAAAACGATATCTGCATTGATTCTCGAGATATTGCATAAATACTAGCAGTATATCGAATTTTCGAAAATCGGTTTAAATTAATTTAGTCAGAATAGCCAATTTAGCGCAGTAGTGAAAGAGTTAAAAGTTAACTGACAGCATTCTAAAATTACATCTAAATGTATTTATAATAACATCCATCGTTTTTTTTGATATCATCACCCTGTTTGCACATGCGCTCGTCCACGAAAAAGCCGCCATCTTTGTAGAAAACGATTGTCATTCTCTTGATTAATAGTATTTTTTGGTGCTTTTTTGATACTAAAATAAAAAATTTTCAAACAAAAGCATTGTTTGCAATAATTAATTGCAGAAGCTTAGTGTTTTTAACGATAAAAGTTGTCCATAAAGATGGCCGACAACGATAGAATGACGTCGCGAAAAAACGAAGGATAATAATGATAATAATAACATTTCATTTCTCGAAAATGCTTTTAATGTTAGAAGAACAGAGGACAAGTTTTAGAGATGAAAACATCTCTGATGCAACGTCCAGGCTGTGACACAAGTAGGTCATATTGCCAACAAAACATATCGTCAGAGTTGACTTCCTATGAATTATAATGTCAACGCCAACAATTGGCCAATGTGTGAACAGAATACTTCTGATGATCGCCATTCTTATACATTTCCCTTAATCTAGTCGCCACGCTAACTTATTACAGTGTCCAAAGTGGCAGATAATTATAATGAAAGGTCGAAGCAGATACCAAAAAATTCTGCGTCGTATTTATAAGTCTCGAATTGATTTTTGAACGCTGGTTATAGAATTATACCAAACGGCTTGTGTTGATCATCTCGTGTAGTGCGTCAGTCAGAAAATATTCCTTTACAAAGATTGTAAATTTAGAAAATTTTCCATAAAAATTACTTATTCTCGGAAGTCATCTGTTTGAAACATCTGCTTTGATAAATAAGCAATTCAAACAAACAAATTTTAAATAACTTAATTTAAAAAACGAGCGATTTTAAGTTGGTAATATAGTGCCGCAGCTATTTCTGGTCGATATTTTGCAAAGATGGCAAAGCATGCTGTCCATTTTCACAAGCTGAAAATGTTGATAAAACCTGGTATTTGGTCGATATTATACAGAAATATTATGCAAACCACAAGATGTAATGTAAGCTACTACCGTTAATGCAATAATAGTTTGTGGTGTCAGTTAACCCTTAGGCGTAATACTGGTTATCACTCTAGGTCATTGGTAATGATCCACTGTAGAAATCATTCAAGATTTAATGAGCCAGGTTGGCAACTTTCTACTTCCATAAAATGCTATAATCTGTGTATTGCTGTAAGAATTGAGGAGTCTTCAACCAAAATGATTAATTGTTGTGAGCGGAAACAGTTAAATGTATAACCAAAAGCGAAAATCTTTAGAAGTAATATTCTTAAGTTACGAAAAAACAATGAAATAAAGAAAATCTAAATGATTCAGAGGGTTTTATTATGAAAATAATATTGACAGCAAAGAGCTAGACCATGTTTATTAGCTGTTGACTGCAACTAGTGAGTGACTGTTGACTGCAACTAGTGAGTGACTGTTGACTGCAACTAGTGAGTGACTGTTGACTGCAACTAGTTTATTAGCTGTTGACTGCAACTAGTGAGTGACTGTTGACTGCAACTAGTGAGTGACATGTGTGGACTATTCGGCAGTGAAAACAACCCCTCTGAACTGCAGATATTTAACTTACATGAAAATGCTAGCCAATTTTGAATATGAACACATTGGATAACGATTCTCTAGGATTGCTATCTGAGAGTAGTATAGTGTAAGTGGAACAATCGCGTGTCTCTTTCTAATTACGCATAATAAACTTTTAGAAAAATTCGTGCAATACAAACCCGCTACAAATATTTCGTAAGGTTTATAAATATTGTCATCTTATATATTTGAGGAGCAATTAATAAACATATTTATACTTTTAAAGATATGTACAATATCACTACAGCGTATGCTTATCCGAAAGCCAGATGCCCTAGTAAGAAGGTGGGAGACAGTACCTACTGACAATTCTATTCAACCTTCGTGAATTGCTAAATACCAAAGCGTCTGACAGTTGACAAGAGAATAAAAGATGAGGCCTGATTTGGAATGTGAAATCCGCAACACGCATCTACAGCATCCACATCCGGTAAGCATGTTATCTCTTATTTTCCTACACGAGTAATAAATGTGAAAATAGACACGTGTTGTAAGCTTAATGTACTTTATCAAGGATCATAGCGCTGATCCCTGTACGCAGTTTTAGAGAAACAATAGTTGTAAATAGTACGTGACTTTGTGTTTTTATTCTGGCAGACAAATAAAAATTACACAATCTAATATTTTAGGATTTCCTACCGCTGCTACTGCGCAATAATCCTATGGCTGCAATAGTGTATTCTTTTCATAAATATGAAGCCTTTGACCAACACACCTGTCGGAAAACATGCCAGAATCTATAAGTAGCTATATACCTATTTAGAATAATAATAAATGAATGGGAATTTCTACAGGAAGTCAGAAACATTGAGGTTCGAAAAGTTTATCCACATTGATATTACATATATAATATGATAAATATATTATTATAAATACAATGTTACTTATATTATAAGTTAAAATAGATGTTTAACATTTTCTCTCTCAGCCAACTTGGGTACCTACTGCCTGACTTACACGTATGTCTCTCGTATTTAGTGAATAGAGACTGTCGGATTATGACCCTGTAAATTTTGTTTTTCATATAAATCTCTTTAAATTTAACTTTTTTAACAAAGTTGTATATGTGACTTGAAATACTTAGTGTTGCTTTTTAGCTTTGGAACAAACTAAAATTAAAAGGTTTTTTTCATATGAATATTTGCTCCAAGATACAACGGTTTTGACACATGAAGTAAATATGAGCACAGATTAACTTCTTATGTCGAGATGCGACCTGTTTACATTGTGTTGTTAGGTCACCTTACATTATGAAACTAGGTCACAGCACATTCAATATGCACACCTGTAGGAAAACATGCTGGAATCTAGAAGTAGCTAATGAAACGCATAGTAGTCACTGCATATGCAATATGCAGTGACATTTGCATGGGTAATCACATGGATATGGATAGACTGGAGATCGACCGTCGTACATTTGTGGTTTGACTACTATACATTCCATAGATGGATGATTAGATGTTTGTGATTGGACTACTATATATTCCATAGATGGATCATAGAACATTTGTGATAGGACTATTATATATTCCATAGATGGATCATTGTGCGTTTGTGATAGGACTACTATGCATTCCATAGATGTGTCACTGTACGTTTGTGGTTGGACTACCATAAATTCCATGGATGTATCACTGTAAGTTTGTGGTTGAACTACTATATATTCCATAGAAGGATTATCGTATATTTGTGATTGGACTATTTTATATTCCACAGATGGATCACTGTATATTAGTCCATCCAGCTCATAATCGTTGCTTTTCTGTCTTTCGAATGATGGTTTTCCTTTACGGCATTCCTTCACGTATTAAATCGCGCAAAAAACTTGAAAGTTTTTATCTTTTTCTTAAGATGTTCGCTCGTTGAGGAATACGTTCTGAACCTACGAAGCATCCTTCAATGCATGAAATGGTAATCCGCAAATAATGCAACTTCTATCAGTAATATCTGGTTGCAGCAGCAGTAAGCCTTCGTATCAATTCAGAGTATAGCAGTCACCAATTTACCATAATTTCAATTAAAAACTCACCATTATTAATCTATTAGATGTAAGCGATCAGGTTTAGGTTTAAATTAATATTACTTTAAAATAATTTTATTAAAGCTAAGTTGAATGAATGGCCATGATTTAATTACCATTTTGTTTGTCAAAGGACTCTATGTAAATGATGTAAGATAGACACTCTTTGAATGATCAGATTTTTTGTAGTTGTACACCTTGACATGTACCAAAGGACAGATGTTTATTATAGAACTCAGGGTGATTAAAAGCAAATTACACTTATACTATTTACAAGCCTTCAAAATTGCACAAAATTACAGAACAAGCATGTTTGAAGGAGACAACAGCGAACAGAGCGGATGAAACAAAGGTTCTAAGGCTACGGCGCCACACCCACAAAAATGGTGTGAGCCTGCAGTCTTTTGCAATGAGTCATGAATATTTGAAATTTAACTTCACCAGACAGGCAGACCAGCTACCTTACAAATATGGTCACACAAATCCCTTGAAATTGTCTGATATGTGATAGTTCTACTAGTCAAATGTCATGCCAAGAGCTCTCCTTACACAGATTAGAGGCAGAGCGCTGGTACGTACTACTGCGCCTTCCAAAACATGACTCGATAAAAACCGCTATTACTATGTTTCCATGACAAAGTTAATTCCCGAGTTTGTCGTCATCCAAAAGTTTCGTAAGTCAAGCGAGTTTCATTACTATAATGTTTTTATTAAATATTTCATGTATGCGAAAGATGGATACGACATTTGCAAATAGTGCGCAAGAAAATGCCGTGCAAGCTATCCCATTTTAAACATTTTCTAGACTTCAGTTGTTTTTATTTTGATTTGAGAAGTTGCAAGTGCGCAACTATGCCCTCTGGCACAGAAGTTCTTATCTTTTTTACAAAGCGCCGTGTTAATCTGCGATATCTGAATGGCTATCGAAATACTTATCACAAGGCAACTTATCACAAGGCAACTTATCACAAGGCAACTTAACGAGTGCACAACTCCGAATCCACGTCATGGAAACATAGTGTATATTCAGTAGATAAAAGCAGCGAGAATACAAATCTGGACAAACTGCAGCGACTGTGCACTTAATGATGCAAGCATAATGTCTACAAAAAGGGCTACAACAACACTCTCGCTTGGTTCTTCCATTCATAAACCAGGAAAAAAACACAAATCTGGAAAATCCAAGGATATTATGGATACTAGGAAGCGCCTATCACGTTCACATAACTGTTTCGTAACACCGAGTAGTCAGAGACTAACTCTTGGAAGGGGTAAGGGAGGGTCCAACAAAAGGTATTAATTACTCTGAGAGGCAGAATCTATTAAACACAATGCGAAGAGGCGGCCCAGCCCACCAGCGTCTGCATACACCTATGGCAGGCGTTTAACACAAACATTTGTCATTTGATTTGAGTCTTTTCAACCTTCCTTTTTCAGATGTAACTGGGAATGATTAGCTAGTAACGCTACTAACCAGTAAACATTTGGCCACGCTGACTGATGAAGCCTTCGTATTCAGCGAGCCGCCAAGTCTTAAGTGGACAAGGCTTATCACATGCTTGCTGTGGTCTTGTGACATTGTTTGAACAAGGACTCTAATTTATACCGCATACGTTATAACAACAATCTAATTTATGAAATGTTAAAAAAGGAACAATGAACTTATCAACCTCGAAATTTAACATATAACTTGTGTAACTGCATTCATACATTTATAAAATTTGCTTCAGTGTGAACGTGGATGCTATCTAAAATAGAGGACATGAATTTATACAGACCACAAAGACTGACTACCCAATCTCAACTTCACATGACATACCCAAACAAAGGGATACGCTGCGTAGCTCTGTTACTATTCATGAACTGGGAGTAGTCGAGGCCGTACCTTCATTTCCTGCATTTATGGTGGCTTGTAATTTCCTTATGCACTTTGATAATGGACCATTTTAATGTCTGGCTGGTGAAATGACAAGACAGAAGAGTTCATTTTTCTTTTGACAGTAGCTACTCGACACCCCAAAGTTGTAATCCCGATCAGGTCAACCAGTTCTCTAGTCCAGAGCTGTGCAAATCATCGGCATGTGAAATGTTAGTAGCAACTAGTCAGTAGAGTATGTCTATACTTTCAACAGTAAATAAGTCTACCAGTAAATGAATGATGTTAAAATTACTGTGTATGTTCACTCGCTAATATAATGTAGTAGAGTACCACGCCAGTAGAACTAAACCAATTCAGGTAGTAATTTATCATGTATCGTTGTTTATCAGATTTTCACAGATCGGGCTTCCGTCAAAATTCCCGCAGAAGCTGATGAATTTTCGTTGTTGATTTACTGTGTTTCAGAATGGATGAAAGGAAACTTGGAATGTTTAATTTAAGTGTAGCATTTATTAATATGGATTTATTCACCAGAGGATGGCGTTTATCAATACGGCTGAAATGTTTATTTTTGTAATGAATCCGCATTCCTCTATCGGCAAACAAGCCCATCTGACATCCACTTTTCGCAATCTTCCTCATTGAATCATGAATCACACGGTAAGAGCATTCTAGCGTGGATAGTCGATAGAGCGATCAAAAACAGGAAACTCAACAGCTGATAATAATGGATATCTGAAGTGAACTTTGGACTATCCTTATACCTACTGCTAGTAAGTCAACATTGCCATCACTGAAGTATGACAGCTTTGGAATCAGTCCAATGGAGCCCATGTGAAACATAGCCTGGTGACCATTACTGATTCTCTTGCTGGAGTGGCCTCACTTTAATACATACATTTCGGTTGTCATGCTATGCCATGCTGTACCACAAATGCATCATTCTGAAATAGTTGAAGGTTCACTTTCATAACTATACATATGAGAAAATTATTAGCGTCTCACGATGCCTCCTGGTATACCATCTATAAAAAGGAGTTTGTAGGGTAGATAAAACAGCTTTCATTCGTAACAGAATAAAATAATAAACCTCATGTCGGTTATTGATTGGAAAAATAAAAACTATGGAAAAGGTTCCTGAAACAGGATAGTCAAAGGAAACAACAAATCTCATTTACAAAGATAAAGTTAGGCCTATAGAGCCCGAAGGATATCAGAATGCGCTGTCTACCTCATGTACTGACAAACTGTACAACTATAGAACGCCAAAACATTAACAATGAATGGCGTGGTCACACAATTGTTTAATCACTTCCGGTTTATTTTTTTTAGGAGGACATATGACCAAGCCGCCTAATATCACTCTCTCACTTCTACAATGATTGGTGTGTTACAATGAAGTATCACACTGTTTCGTGTTACTAATATCATTTTGGTATGGAAAATGGTTAATTATAAACACTGGCCAACTGCAGACTGCAAGCACTTGAATAAAGAAATAAGACACTGTAAACATCCTAGTAATCGCACTGCAGACAAAAATCGGTACACAACCCAAATTTTTGCTTTTGTTGTCAATAAAATGTAGAGGTTTGTTTTTAAAAGAAATGTTTCCATGCTGATTAAAAAAATTTTCAACTGAGTCATGAGCAGTCGATGGGAAAGGGCAAAGCTGATGAGTATAAATTCACGGTTGCTAATGACTGACTGGTTGTAGTTCAACTCTTGACTCCATCATTGCGCTATCAGATCTTACCGATCAGAAATTGGAACAGTATTTGCAATATTCGCGGAGTGCTCTGACAAGATCACATAAGTGAGACCGAGAGTGACACTTTTAGCAGCCTTAGTTCGTTTAATCAGTCCATAGATATCAGTAAGTGACCCGTAAGTCAATGACCCTAGTCGATGCTGATAGATAGGCTTACTGTATACTGGCAATAAAGAATAAACCCACAGCCATTATCTCTGCTCTTCCTGGTGTCTGCAAAGCCCTTCATCTATGAAACACACACAACATTATTTGCTGGTAGGAGGGATTGTAGAGCCGGGGAGACGAGGGGGGACAGTAGTTCTGACAGGCTCCGATCCTCTTGAACGGTGCAAGCGTTTAGAGAGGGCAACTGAGTAGCAGTCTAACACTTTGCCAAACCACAGGCTGCTGTATAGATTAGCTCATAGCAGAGCCGGAATGAAATGCTGTGGGTATTGTACTGTGTAGTTGTGGCCAGCTTGTCAAAGAAGTCGATTGATATATGAAAAATGATAGCCAAGGAAACCTGGAACTCTTAGACAATGCTGTAGTGTTGATGGCTGGCCCTGTTGAGTCAAGCGCGAGACAGGAAGCGCGCATGAACAATGTAGCCCACGACTTGGCAATGGCTATGAATTTGTCCATTTCATAGGGAATGGTCATCGAGAGGCGCACACGATGGCAGCCGTGTATGACGTAAGACCCGTTCCTAAGGCGAAACTTGTTGGGAGAGTACACGGCTCCCGCAGTTGTGAATAGAAACAACACGTCAGGAACTGCGGCTAAGGTCAAATGTTCAGCTCATTCAAAGCGCATAGGTAGTATTTTAGCGTTGATAAAGGAATGAGATCGTTCATACGCCCTAAAGGAAACATTATCTTCCTCTGCACACAAAAGGTGTGTTTACAAAAGAACTATGTCAAAGGTTTTGTTTGAGAAATAATGCAGGCGGCTGCATTCAGACAGCAACAATGGCAGCTTGTTTGCAAAGCTATGAATAACACGAAGCAGTCAATAGCTTGCGTTTAGCTTCACTTGGCGACTAGGAAGCGAGTATTGCGTACAATGCTAGCTTGAATAGAGCTAGTGACGATAACAATGGCTGCTGCTTATGAAACGGCTTATGAGCCTCCTTAAGCAAATCCTAACTAAGATTGCACTCAACCCCACGACTGCCTTCGTTCTCTTTTAAATAAAACTTGGTCATTCGGTGATTTACGTAACACCATCATTAAACTGACCAGCATTCCAGACGATGATACGCTTCACCACCAGAGCGTGATGGAAAGTGAGCTTACCAGCCAGGATCATCCTGGGCCGGTACAGCGATTTCAAGGCAGATACCATTAGGGGAATACATGCGCAATGACCTCTAGGTTTAAGCACATAGTTTTTAATAGAAAAAAGCGATACGGTTGCTAGGTGTGAGTCCTCGCTTTGAAATAACTGACTGGAATAACACCATTTAACTGGTGCTATTTTTAGTAGGGGACAATGTGTGATGCCTAAAGGTATGTCCTTCTACCGGAAAGACCTATAGGCCAATGTGTTTTAGTTAAAACCAAAGATAACCAATACAGACTCTGAAGATGTCTATATAAAAAGTTTCACATGACTGAACTTCTACCCATAATTTGATTTATGTGAAAACTATCTCCTTAGCCTTTGCTGTATATATATAATATTTTAACAAAGCTATGCCCAGAAGATAGAAATGCCACAAAATAGGAAAGCTGTGGATATCAGTTTTAGTTGGATGAGCTGTGTAGCGGGTAGAACAATAACGGTAAGCGCTGAAATTAAGGAGTAAAACGATGATATTTTTGTTTTCGCTGAAAAAATTCATCTTGCCACCGAGAAGGTCAAGCTTCCCACACATGAAAATCCTTTGAAAATGATGATTTTAAAAACGATATTTTACACCCACTCATAAGGTGGTTTTATTTTACAACCACAATCAGGCTTTTGCTAGTTGCGTTGGAATTCCAGTGTGTCACAAAAGGCCAGATTTCCATTAGACTAGGAATGAATGATCCTGCCTATCCATTTATCATCGATGTCTGATTATTGGAGTTGGGCCAAGCTTCATATCAGCTGCAACGCTTCCTAATTCCTAAATGCGTTGTTAGCATACAATGGAAACGGCATTTATCTAGCCAAAGGTCCTGGCTGAGCAACTGCTAGCAATATCCAGTACAGATCTAACTTTCCCACAATTTCTCGAAAATACTCGAAAATTGCTCTAAATACACTTTTCTATGGCGAAGAGCATCTAGTAAAAATTGGATATTACCCATATAACAAAAATACATTTTAGATGCAGCACAAATTTTGGCTTACCTTGTTGGTAACGTTTAATGATCTTTTTCTTATAGCAAGGTTTTGCAGTTATTGATGCATCAACACCAGTATTTGTCAATTGACTAGGTGCTTCAGGTTTAGTCCTTGGAGGAGAGTATGCCTTATAATAATTGATGGAGAACTGCTCCTTCGATTCTTCTGTCTTTGATCCGACACTGGATTTCTTGGTACTCAAGTCTAAAGGAATATCAGATGGTTTGTTCTCTTCCATCCCTGGTGGTTTGGGTGGAGGCGGTTGTGGAACTGTTGGAATGTTATGTGGGCTGACCATTGGTACTGGTACAACCATCTGTGATGCCATCAACATGGGCATAGGCTGAGGCAGTCCAAGGGGGTTGTAGCAGAATACGACCGGCCCAGCACGAGGAACGGTTGCCACAGGGTCAGTTGCCACCTTTGGTGCAGGAACTGCTGGCATCATTGGCATCATTGGTGGCATCATTGTACGCATCTGATGAGGCATCGAGAAAACTGGCATTCCAGGCATTCTGGAGTGATCCATTCCCAATCCAATTACATATGACAAACTTTTAACGATATTATGACTGGCAGTGAATAGTATTTCCAAATCCGACTATGCTATGTCGTTACAACGTCTTCCATGATCCATAATGTAAGTACGCAGCACTTGCGCGACACCTGGTAAGACTAATATTTCCGCAGAATATCCACAATACGGGTGAGTACCTGCTTCAGTATATCGGTTGATAATTCGTTTCCCCTTCCTTTTAGTAGCCGGTAGTGCCACAAGGTAATCCGTAGTGTTCTTGTTTGTAATATTTCAACGCATCCAGTAAAGCGCTGGTCTAAATCACTAATTAGCGTAGCTCAATAAATAATAAGGAAGAAGTATTCAACAACCTACAGGCCGCTCGAACTCCTACTAACAAAAGTGGCTACACGCAAATTTTCAGATTACGAAACGTCTCTTCGAATAATGTCACCTTTTTGCTACGGAAGAAATTTCGCTGTGCGAAGTGCGTAAACGAGTGGAGCTTGCTTCTTCAGTTCTCAACGGTCACAATATTACCGATGATTCAATATTATAGCACTTGAGTGACCGCCAAACAAACATGCTTGCAGATCGTTCTGGAAAAAAACTAAAGCTAATATTATCGCCACCTAATTTTGTGTGTGAGATAGGCGCAGTGAAGCTTAGTAAATCGCAAATTGGCGAACTTGTTTCGCTATGAAAGGACATGAGGTTTGAAGTAGTAAATAAACTGAGTCTTCTGAGAACAGCGCGTATAGCTTTACATGTATACGTTGGCAACAATATAACTCACAGTGAACTAGAACGGGCTTGTTACGCAAGAAAGCCATTATTTTGTCAGACTGAAGGAAAACATTTAGGGTACTTTGGAAAAAAAGTTGCAGAAAACAACGTATCCCAAAAAGTTTCACTGATCATGCCTTCGTTCACATTTTCGAAGTGTTAGTAATCTTTTATTTTGCTGGTAACAAAATAACAAAGAGGCTCTATTTGCAAGATAAAAAAATAACGACAAGTCTCTATTTGCAGGTATATTATTGAATAAAATGGAAAATGTAAATAATTTTGAAATAATTAAAAGTCGAAAAGCCGTTAATCGGGGGGGGGGGGGGGAGGAGAAGGAAACAAAACAAAAAAATGAAGCAAATGCTTTTTTAATTTTATTTTTTCGTTTGTTTTAGCCAATTCAATTTTTACGCATTTGCATAAACTACAGTTTATCCGAAATCGGTTCAATAAAGTACAGTAAGTACATGTATAGGTAATCAGAGTAGGGTCCCTCCCTCTTTTAGAAACTTCGATCGGAATCGTACATTCGTAGCTCAAAAAGTATCTCGACTTCGAATATTTGACATTACGATTCGACTTCCTAGACGGGTTAATTTCGGGACTAGAATCGTTAGATGTATTCCGTATAGCATACCACAGGTCGATTTGAGGCGCTGCTCTATAAATTGAAACAGCAAAATGTCTACATGGCGCATGGCTATTATCAGACTGGCAAATACATATGCAAAGTAGTGCACTAGTAATTCACGAATCACCATAGATGCGATATTCAGCAGTTGATTCACAGATAGATGCAAAAATCTTCTGGTGGGCGGTGGCTGAGGTGAAGTTCACTTCCCTAAATGTATATAAACAACAAGTTTTGAGCACGAATCTACAGCTTCGCTTTATGTCATGTTTTGCAAGTGAAGATTAAAGCCATAGCAACCAGCCAGATGGCCAAGCTGAGAACAGCTCACAGACTTCATACAACAAATACACCCCATATGATATGTATGGTACCACATTCACCACTTGCAAAATAGCATTACGCAAATTGTGTTGAAAGACAATAAAAATTATATAAAGTTTTGTAGTTGATGCTTTGCATATGATTATCTGTTATTCAAAGCTGTATTGTTGATATATAAACTACTGGTCTGCTTTATGACTATTTTCCGTTGAAAATAGATAGGATTCAAGCTACATAATACGAGTTACACCTATTCACTCTTCTACTCTTTTTGTTCTGTACCAACTAAACATGCCACTAAATAATCCAATTGAAATTTAAAAATTCCAAAAATTTAATAAAAATTGAATGAAAAAGTTAATAGTTAACTGATATAGTTTGAACTATTGATAACATAATTTTTACTAAGGATAATATGCCAGCAACATTGCTGCTATAACTGTAGGAGAAAGCAACTCCAAATATGTTAGATATCATCATTGTACATTTTCTCTCATATTTATGGTTTGAGCTCTCTTTACAGAAGGCCAGATATTTTACAGATATATTTATATATCTATGTTATATTCATATATCTATGTTATATTCATATATCTATGTTATATTCATATATCTATGTTATATTCATGTATCTATGTTATATTCATGTATCTATGTTATACTCATACATCTATGTTATATTTATCTATCTATGTTATATTCATATATCTATTTTATATTCATATATCTATGTTATATTCATATATCTATGTTATATTCATATATCTATGTTATATTCATATATCTATGTTATATTCATATATCTATGTTATATTCATATATCTATGTTATATTCATATATCTATGTAATATTCATATATCTGTTATATTCAAATATCTATGTTATATTCATGTATCTATATTATATCCATATATCTGTTATATTCATATATCTATGTTATATCCATATATCTGTTATATTCATATATCTATGTTATATTCCTTAATCTATGTTGTATTCAAAAGGCATTTCATTTTTCTTTCCATAATATTGTACGTGTGAAGGCTTAGACCATTGTCTTTGACTCACCCATAATATTGCATTAATAAAGCCTGATTATCACTTGTTACGGATGTTTTTTGTTCTCAGTTTTATACTCGCGGATTGAGAAGTAGCATATTTATCCATATATAGTTAATTCTTATACTGTAGTAATAAGAATTAACTCAATCACTGGCTATCTCTACGAAGACTTATTACAATGGTACGAATTTTAATACTCAGATGTTGGTTGACCTATGGCTGAAGCGCAACCACTGGCTGGTGTTATTGTTGAATTACGAATATAATTCTAAACTGCAAGAGGATGAAACCATAACGATTTATCACTTAATTTAGTAAATAGCTATAAACCTAATCCATAATGAGCCCAAGTCACATGCTCTGAGCAAACTCAAGTCCAAAAAGAATTATGGGTATTAGGAACGCATGCAAATTAGTATCAATTTCACATTGGAACAGTCTCCCGATAAAGTTATGTCAGACTACAGACTTAATAGACTCAATAGACTTAAAATTTCAACATTTGGTAGCTTTAAAAGAGATACCAAGAATAACTTGTTAAGCCTACATTATTCAATACTGGCGTACTTTTCTAATTTTGGTGAAATGGTGAATATCTCCTTCATTGCCGAGTTACGGCACCTTCTGTAGGCCCAGCACTTTAATTAGCTATAGTGCTACTGTGCATGTGGGCCTCATCATACATTTACCTTAATATGTAGGAAATGGACTTTCATTTGTTTTTTTCACTTAATCAATATTATAACTACATGTATAAGTGTTTTTTGGTAAATGTTATATTTTTACTACTTGATGCAATAAAACACACACATACATATGCAGGCACCCATACATGTGATTTAGATGTTAAACATGTTTTGTAGAGCGTAGATTATTCCGAAAAGAAACTGATAATAGATCTACGACCTCCTTAGATGGCTCAGAAAAACTAGAATGATTTTGACTACCTTAAATCTGCAAATATACAATCCAGTTTGTATGCGATTACACATTTGCATCAACATTTTGGTACTTTTTAGACAACACTGGCGGTTCAAGTAGCGTATTCGAAAGCGCAAAAAAGATTTATCTGATTGGGTGACAGGTAATCAATTGTACAGGTAAAGAGTATTTATTTGAGTTAGTACATGAATAGACTCTATTAGCAATGCTACATGTATGTTGTCAGATGATTTGTTAAATTGAGCCAAAAAATAGATGATAAAAACAAGAACTTTGTTTGTAGGATCGCATACACAGTGACCTGAACTCATTGTTCATAAAGATAGTTTTAGCAAGAGTATAGTAACAAGTAACAACACCTAGTATGATCATCTGGTATGATCATAGTATGATTTCATCTAGTATGATCATTTATGAAACAGTGACACTGGCCCGTAAGGCATTGTGACCACGATACAATCCCAGCAGGTCTGCCGTGCAAGACTGCCGACTAGAATAAGGGAAGCCGTATCCTAAGGGCAATGAACGTATAAATTTAAAATTATTGCACTACTTATAGAACCTAACAAAGGGCAGATGTACTATACTGCTTGTGCACTGCGTGTCACTTGACACAGGCTACCTATTTCTGGCTGCATTTTAAGGAGCATCTAGTGCTTATTTTAGTTACAAGCTTCCTTTCTAACTTCTGATTCTTTGACATTTTTAGAGTTACATGAATACCAACTGTATGTTTGCTAGTAGAAGACTACTCAAGCATGAATAAGACCTAGATGCGGCAAAGGACTTTTTGGGCAGATGTTTTTTTCCCGTGGCAATGTTTGGCGTAGAACTTTATGGCGCATGTTACAAGTTCCGAATTTATTCTTGTTTCCTAGGGAATTACAGCTCAACAAATTTAAGCCAAATTGTAAGAAAAAAATCTGTACATAATGGCAATATTTGTGTATTTGACATACGTAGTCCACTAGATCCTTCAATCAAATTTTGGCAATGTAAATGTAAACATTTTTTTAATACACTTTGAAGAAAAAGGTATTATGGGTGAAGTTTGATGAATAAAATAATTTTTTTGCATTTTCTTGTTATTATCAAAGTGTTGTTTATTTATTGTATACAAGCATAAATAATTTTGTGGGTATAAAAATAACAGTACTAAAAAGACCTAGACCTTTTAGATGACCCAACAGAGAAGTAAAAAAAACATTTTTTTAAACTTATTCACAAAACATAATTTGTGGCTGTTCATGAATTGCGACAATTCAAATCATCACTTATTTAAATTTTAATACTTATCTTACTTTAAAAAAAAATTAACAATCAACCTGTTATTATCTAATATAATAGCAAAAGTGCCACTCATTATGCAAGGAAAAAATATAAATTTAAACACATTAACTGACACCAACAATGACTCCGCTTTTAATAAATCTTATTCGGTAAAATTATTATTTAATCTTTCCTTTTAAAGGTTGACTTGCAACAAAATTCACATTACAGTTATTTGGTATCAAAAGATTCACCATGTCTTACTCTGTTGTGTTGTAAGTGCCAAATATGTGGAAATGTGATTACAAGCTCTTAAAAGCTCAAAAACGAAAAGCCGCCGTAGATTGGAATCCATTTATTTCGATGACGTAGCCACGAAATTTGGTTATCGTTTTGTCACGTATGTTCTCACGTGAATTGAAAGGCCAATAAAAAGCTCAATATAAAACTTATCGTAGCACTAGTTTATGACAAACCCTTCGGGTTTCACCAAAGACCCCGTATCAAATATAGATGCTCGCTACTTTACAGTTTTGTTTCGGCATTATTCAATCGTCAAGTCATAACCTGATCATGTGACCCAATACTTCGCAAATAATTTTTGCAGCATTTTTCGATTATCACAGGTGACCAACAGGCTCGTCATGATTATCAGACGATGATATGTACTCCTTCGAGCTAAGGTTAAAAAGTTTAACGATTTTTTACGGTAAGTTATAAGACATCAGTGCTAAAAGTGACAGCATTACAATGACGATAAAATAGACGCGTAAGAACAATATACATAGTTTTATTGAATGCGTGAAGTATATTTGTGAAAATATTTCGACGAATAAGGTTGCAAGAAAGTAAACAGAAACCATCTCTCACAACTACATCATATTTGAGCCTTTTTGGAAAGGGAATCCAAACTACGGTGGTCTCATGTGACTGCGATTTTCTGTTCGTTTTTGAGCTTTTAAGAGCTTGTAATCACCTTTCCACATATTTTGCACCTACAACACAACAGAGTAAGACATGGTGAATCTTTTCATATCAAATAACGGTAATGTGAATTTTGTTACAAGTCAACCTTTAAAGAAGTCACATTGAAATAATAAACAGTTCCATCACATAACATCTTACATCTGTTATATTCTGCTGGTCACTATATATTAACGAAGTTACATTGAAATAATACATCAGACTAGCTAAATAACATCTTACATCCAATAAATTTTTGCTGGACAATATAAACACAATTATTGAGAATTAAAATGGCAGACATTTGTATTATACTTTGTTGGGAGGTCCTGTAGGAATGATACGCCGGTCTGAAAGCGATGAAGTGTGTTTTACTATACAAAACATTGTTTAAATTCAACAGAACTCGTCTTACGAAGTCAGAATGATCCCTTGTCTTGCCGATGGTCAAGAAAGCGTGACGTATTAGTAAGACAAATTCAACAAGAAAATAATGAATGTTTCTGAATATATTTTCGATCTTATTTATTACATAATGATACATTTAACAGAAACCCTTACAAACATGCTGGGTTCAGGCTAGCTATTATATACACGGAATTGATACCAGTAGTAACAATGCTAATCAATGCAATATCAGATAATCTTGATATTATTTCTGTATTAGTTTAATAAAAAGCTTGAGTTTTTTCATTTCTGAATGTTCTGCAAGCTGCCAACTCAAATGAAAAGCAACTGATAGTTTGCTTCTCGTATCTAAACTTGGCCTATAACAGTTTCACAAAGGAGTCATTTAATTTTGCCATCTTCCTAGTTGACAAATCAACCATCACCGGCACAGTAAAAACAGGAAATACCTTATAGCCAATAATCTATATTGGCCATCGTGATATGGATGGAAGCATGCTCACTGGAGCACATAATATGCACAAGAGTTATCGAACAGAGAACACAGAGACGTACTCCAAGAGCACATGTGTCAGCATGCCATCAAGTTCATAACAGGGAATGATACTTCTATAGGGACATTTTATTGCCTTCTATACTGATCTTCACAGCAGTCATTGCTTTCATCGCTTTCTTTTTGTTGTCCATTTTTTGCTTCTGCTTCTCGTATCTTGTCTTTTTCTTTTTGCTTGAGTTCTACAGAAAAATAATGAGTATGTAGTCAGTAATCGGGCCAGCCGACCCCTGTACGTTTCTCCCCATTATTCTGGGGCTATGAAAGAAAGCTGACTGTGAGATTGTCCGCTCGCCTCTTATGCCTATCATACAAAAAAGAGCTTTAAATCGATTTTGCTTGGAAATGGTGTCACTAGCAGTGATACAAATTTACTAACACTAGGTCCATGCTTTAGAAAATCTGTAACAATAAAACCATGCACTGATTATTACTGTTGCTATACGTCTAGCTTGAGTGAGAGTCAGATTGGCGAAAGTGTGTCACGCAGGAACAGGTATCAGCTGGAACGCTTTTGGAGTGAGTCGACCCAACCAGCTCAAGACCAAATAGACACGCAACAAGCATGCTATGTGAGATGAAAGAGTGTTGTTCTTTAGTTGATAAAGCAATTTTGATGAAGATCCTGTGCCGTTGTGGCTCGTAGTAACAGTCACTGTTTTCATGACGCGGTTAATCCGCAAGTTTGCATCATCAGCAAGATGGAAACGGCAAAAAGCAGCAAGTCAAGCGAGTTTTGTTAATCGCAAACTTTTATTGAATGTTTCATGCTTGCGAAAGATAAAAATGGCATTTGCGAACCATAGGTAAGGAAATTTCGCGCAAGCTATTCCATTTTAAACATTTTTCACGCCTCAGCTATTCCTATTTCGAAAGCGTGCTGCTAAGTGAGATAAGAATGCGTCATTATGACCTCTAGAGTAGAATCCCTTATCTTTTTTAACAAAGCGCCGAGTTACTCCACAACATGCGAAAGTCCATTAAAACACTTCATCACGCAGTAACTGAACTTGTGCACAACTGCAAATCTGCAGCATCCGCTCAATGGAAATATGTGAATCAGAAAGCTGAATTTTCAACTACTAAAGAATAAATGGTTATGTTGTTACAATAGAAAATGAGACAAAGCGTAGCAACCTGCAACATATTTACAAGAAAAGCTCAACCTCATACACATGACTCACTAAAATTTAATAGTGATTCACACAATGAACAATCTTCCTAATTGGTGGCACTGTTAGAGTTGCACTGGTTGGCTCGACCCTAAAGGCTGGTTCACACTATATCGCCGTATCTCGGCGTTGATGCCAAAATACTTCGGTGACGGTCGATGATCACGATGTTCATACTATCACACTATCACATCAGTGACGTAATGTTCTCATTTTTCTTTTTAAATTTTTGCAAAGAAACCTCTTTGTTTTCGCTTGACTGAAATCAAATACTAAGTCCCCCAGCAATGGTCATAAACGGAAATAAATAAATCACGGTAATGGCGACCGCGAATTACCATCGCCGAAACGGTTCACATTTGAAAAGCGGTCGTCAATGCTCGGCGAAAGATCAGTAAAGTTTGACAGCTGCAAACTTTCCCGACGTGTCCGCGTTGCTTCGTCAATACCATCGATTTATGGTTCACATAATCGACGATGAACGCCAAAAGGACAACGCTGACATACGGCAATATAGTGTGAACCAACCTTAAAGATCAATGATGACGAATGTGTCAGGCAAGATCAATAACCATTGAATTGACACAATTTCAATAATCGATCCCGTTATCCAAAAGTTGTTTATAGAACAAAAACAACTTCGACTTATCCATCCGATGGTCGACAAAAACTAGTCTAAATGCCATGAAGCAGCAAACATGATAAATAAAGTTTGAGAAACAAAATAATATTTTGAGGAGATGATAATTTTTTTATATATGATGAAACTAAAATAAAAGACCAAACAAAAAATTCATAATTTGAAAATTTTAAAAGAAGCTTCTGGACACAACAGTTGTTATGTTGGCACTCATCGATGATAGAATGAGACACCATAGAGACAAATTAAAAATAATCATGATTTAAAATGCCAAGGATGTGTCAATAAATGTAATGTTCTTTAAATTTTCCCTATTTAATCTCTTTAGATGGCCGACCTAATTTCGGCCATGGACACTACCTAATCTAGAGTCGGTCTGATAGTGTTTATATAGGAAACAGCGAGCAATCTACTCAGATTTTACTGAATGAAGTTGTAGATAGTAGCATACAGATGATATACCACAGTAACTGTTTTCGTCCCACTTCAGTCTAACAGCCCTTAGCTAATTGAGGGACAATTCTTGGGTTTACTGAGTTATTTTCAGATGGCAACAAGCCAGGGTTCTGACCTTTATATGAAAAAATCATAACTGTGCATCGATAAAATATGTCAAATGTAAAAAATGTAAAATACATCGCAGTTACAACAGATTGATGCCTGAATATCTATGTAGTTGCATTAACAATGCGGTAGCAAGCATATCACAGCCCTGCAGTATAACCGTATTGCGCACTATTACGACTGCGCAATACACAGTGTACATGCAGTACTACTATTTTGTAATGCACAGTAAGCAGTATTGGTGTCGGGGTGGCATTATCGACTGAGCTACCGTGCTGTGTGCAACGCTGGATACATTGGGAGTGTTGTTAGTGCCCATTTCGGAGTGCTAGATGCATTAGGAATTTCTGCATTACGCTTCAATTAAGCCTGGTTCCCATATCAATTGCGAGATTCCGGCGATGATATTGCGCAGCGAAACGCTTGCGACGCTAGGCGGCTTATGTTCACATAAAGCTGCATCGCTAATAACGGCATAAAAATGTTCCCTCGCCATGCCGTTCCGATAATGCTGACCTTCACCTGTACAGTGCATTTTAGGAAGGTTTTGCCTGCGGCTCTTCGTGAAATTTAAACAGCGCTAAAATCTTGTGTTGCCGCCGGGAACTACCGGCGGATAGGTTCACATTTCACCGTTAATAGCCTGCGGTGCTGTCGCCGGTGCTTTGCGACGTATATAGGAACCAGGCACAGCACATTTATGTGAAAACCCATTGCATTATCAAGTATTGAGTTGACTTGGACGAAACCACAACACTATTGCAAGATTAAAATGCTGCTCAGATTTGAGTATGAGTGAGCAAACAAACTGTACACAATGAGCGTGTTGTATATGGTTAAATGAGAACCTATTATGGTTTGAAAGCAAATAGGGGTCGATATCTAGGCCTCGGTTATATGTATGCTTGGAATCAGCTCTACATGAGCACGGCATAGCCGTATGTATGAATTGTTGGGTTTCAGGTAATGCGTGATGGAGGAAATGCACAGTATATCGCAGTGGACAATGTGCAGTAGCAGCGCAGTTGCCGTAGCAATAAATGTCTAGTGGAATTAAAAGTTATAATGCATTGCTAAATTACTGCACACTGCACAAGTGCAGTTTTGATGAGTCGCAACCCAGCAACAAGCCAACTCGTCACGTCCCTTTGGCTGGGTAAAAGCCCGACAAAAACACCCGAAAATCATTTATTTTTCAAAATTCAATAAAATCGATATTTTACGAACATGCATAGCTCAAATCTTAAATTTAGTTCTATGAACAAAATTTTTTGTACATAAACATTCATTTACTTATCTACTACTACAAAAAAATACAACCATGTGCAATTGTCCCTGTATGAAATGCTTGAAAGCATTTATTTCCGTAGAGTCAAACGTTATAACGTAGCCGTGCGAGCTACCATAACGATAGTTTTTCTCTGCATATTCCAGGTATATTAAAAGTCCAAAAAGTTTACATCATTTCCATCATCTGAATTATTTTTATTCTGATCAGACAAAAAACCACTAACGATCGCAGGATCAAATAATCTTTTATTTTATCATTTTGAAAGTCGAGCCGATGTTGACTGGTTTTTCCAACTTTTATTCTTTTCTAAGGAGGCGCGATTTGTTTAGCTTTTAGCACATAGCAACGCCTCTCAGATAATCGTTTCATATTGTAAATCATCGACTAATATATTGTTGATGATATTTAAAACTTACTAGCGTTCATATCCTTTGTTTAACATTACTAGGCGACAGCTTTATAAACGTCTACCGAAATCGACATAAATGTCGTTTCCCCACGCAACCGGTAAACGACATTTTGGTCGTTTCCCCAGCCAAAGGGTTAAGGAACTTACTGGATGATTTGGCCTGTTTGATTTTACTGCTTATGCAAGTGGCTACTAAAGTAAATAGTTACTAATGGTAGTAAAAACAAATCCTTAACACCAAGTCACAGGCTTATAACTGACAGACTAGTGTGGAAATCCTGGCAACGAGAAAATCACCTTTGAAAATGCAGCTTCCGAATCTACGTTGCTTTCAGGTCTAACAACATAGTCTTTATTTGAGGGCCGGGGGACACGCGCCCGATAGATCCAGCCTGGATCTCCAGGTCTTAGGCCTCTTTGTTCTTCTTCTTGCTTTGCTGTGTCTTCAGAACTACAAGCGACAACAAGCTCTGTATATGTCTTCTAAACCAGTTTACGACGCCATTCTGACCTCTATGACTTATACTCTCCTGCACATATTTCTACTTTTCGACTTTACTATTCCTCAGCTCCTGTTCCTCAGTTACGAGCAGAAAGGCAAAAAACTCAACTACAATGACACTGCTTAAAGCTAGCCATCATCGAAGCAAATTTGCAAACTTTTTGGACGAATGTTACAGGCTATTTAAACATGGTCTGTAACTCTTTGAAAGGGTGTTACAGGCTATTTGAACATGGTCTATAACTCTTTGAAAGGGTGTTACAGGCTATTTGAACCCAGGCTATGACTCTTCGAGAATGTTACAGGTGACTTGAACTTGGGCTATATGTCTTCAGAAAAATGTTAGATACTATTTGAACTTGGGCTATATGCATTGAGATATTCTTTTTTGTACAAGTTATCATCTTGTTTGAGGTCAACAACTAAGGCATTTTGCAATTTACATCATCAACTGAAAAATGTTCAAAATGTTATGTTGCTAGAGTTACTTTAAATAGACTGGGGTCCAACTTACAACAAAAATCTCAGAATTGTGCTCATTGTAAACAAGAATACCAAGAAAGACATAATGGTGGTTATTTTCACCTTCTACGTCGACTCTTCAGAGTCTTCATATCCCGTCTTTGTAAATCATCTCTATTTACTGCCTGAAAATTACTCGACTGACCAAAGATCGGACGACTCCACTCATTGATCAGTCTGCCAGCGATGTCTCTATTCGCTCGCAGCTCCTTTGGATGTTTAAACAGGTACATAATGGCCTTGCCGATACCGCTAGACTTAAGCTGGTCTGTGTGTGGGTGGGGTAACTATAAAACACAAAACGTCATGCTTTCAGTAACACTAAATGAATTTTATCTCAAAGGAGCAAATTCCGGCTTCCTTTCTTGTCTCACTCTTCCAAGCTCGAGGGCTACTATTGCCTCACCACATCGTGAATTAATGGGTTTTCCAACCTCATCAATCTGATGAGCAAAATTGGTTATAACTGACAAGTAGAATTTCCAAGCAGGATGGAACTTTCTAGCAAGGTCGAGTCACAACAGCTTACATGAAGCTTTATTCCATTATTTACCTGGCTGCTAAGCCCAATTTAATTAGCTATAGAGACTGCACACTATGAATTTCACTGAGGCTATGTATTTTAGGAAACCATTATAAATTCAATGCGTATCCAAGCATTTAACTACCTGTAACATGACCAGTTTTGTTCTGTCAAAGGAGGGAGTAATGCTATTATCATGAGACAAAAGCCTCTATTCAGAAGGTTTAACATGGAAGTAAGCCGATATTAGTTAAGCAAAAGATAGTCGGTCATTTAGGTTTCCTAGTTTCTCCTTTACTCAGCAAACAAAGGAGAACAGCAACTATTTGCACATTCTAACAGGCAATGCAAACACTGCACCCATGAAACGTGTAAATGAAAACTACGAATGTAGATGACGTATAAAGAAGCAAATAAAGCTATGAGCTAGTATTTACCATATCCTACTCTGTCACACCGGACAATTGTGCTAAACATTTGTTAGACAAAACTTTGAAACTGAGATTCTACTAAAAATGGACTCAATGAGAACCAAACGACCAAAATGTGCTGCATTGAACAATGAGTAACTGGAGGGAATATCAATGCTATATAGCTGTGAAGCTTAGACTGGAATATAAACTCGCTTATTACTGACTGAAACTCACTTGCTTCTTGACTCAATACAGTAGATGCTCCTAAAACGTAAACAATCCATTCATGGAATGTTTATGTTATACGAACAGTAAAATACATGCAAATTGCCTCAATCGTTCCAAGATCTTTTCAAACTCACCCCTTTGATCCTTCAAAAAGGAAAAAGACTTCACTTTTAACTTATTGCATTTATTTATTTTATTATTTTCACTCTTTATTTAATGACTGTACTGTAACTTGAGTATTATTACTTTGTATTAACAACTTTTCTCCTCTTTTTATCACTTTCATGGTCCACGAATGCGATAATTTTATGATGAGTTAAGGAGAACGTACATCTTACGATGAGTTAAGGAGAACGTACATCTTACGATGTCAATTTACATCTACCTTTTCTTTTATTCTAGACAGCAAGGTCTATTTTGCAAAAGAAAACCTATAAAATGTTTATAAGACTAAAACAAAATAAAAACATAATTTTACCATAATAAGAACGGTGTCTATCTGTCCGTTCGTCTATTAGTCAAAAAGGTTCAAGGTTATGATAAAAATATAGCTTTTGATAGTACTTCAACTTGTGACATTAAGATCGGTAAGCAGACACTCTAACACCGAATAATTACCCGTCTACTTATTACCTGCGCTTCATTGACACACCTTACAATTTCTCACAGCGAACTAGACTGCCAGGGCACTAAATATATATAAAAAGAGAAGACCTTAAACGCCGTCTTCTCACAAGTGTGACAAAAGGGAAAGCGATATTTTTAAGGCTAACCATGAGATGCATATTATCCAAATCAAATTTGAGAACTTGCGCTGTCTTCGCACTTTACATTGTATGGAATTTTTTACGCAGTACAAAGCATTAACTTTACATAAATTCTTTATGTTATATGGGGATTGCGTTATAAAAGGTATACGTTATAGAAGCTTCTACTCATCCACTGTACTTCAATACAAGATAGAAATTTTAACGAAGCATGCTTACTTATATCCTAGTAGTCAAAGTAGTACTAGTAATTGTGTACGCGTGAAACAGAATGCATAACTTGAATCCCAAAACGAGTTCAGAGACAAAAGGCTAGGCAGCAGAAGCCAATTCAGCCGATACAGGAGAGCTTGACTGAACACGTATGTTTGGTGTTTACACAGCAACATTCTTGGACTTTCTAATCATAAATCAAAACCTGCTCAGAAAAATGAAAACACAATATGAAGCTGCACAAGAGATATCTGACTTCTTCCCAAGGAAAACCCAGTTTGACAGGGAGGAAGTTGGAGTTTCCAAGCATGTGAAAGTGTGTCATCAAATGCCATATTGTATGCTTAGAAAAACATACACTGAGATACATCATTTGCTTATAAAATTGCTTTTCAGGCTGAAAAGCTGGCAGTTCAAAGTTGGCATGTTTGAAGCATGTGATTTGCATCTGACAGATTAATTACCCATCAGCCAGATAAACTATACAACTGACAACAACTTGCAATGACTTTTCTAACAAACAATGCGACCTTTCGGTGATCACATGTTGATTACCCCACCAGATCTCCCGCCCAGAACTACACCCACCTTATATCAACAGATTTGCTGCCTTGAGCTGCGCTCACTCCCTTATTACAAGGCTCTTTTACACCCACCATGTTTCTGGTTTTCGAATGATGTGGTTTTGGAGTTGTGCACACTTTGAGTTACCGCGCAATAAGTGTTTCAATGTACATTTGCGTGCTGTGGATTAATGTGGCCACATTGTTAAAGGTAGACTTGCAACAAAATTCACATTACAGTTATTTGGTATCAAACAATTCACCATGTCTTACTCTGCTGTGTTGTAAGTGCAAAATATGTGGAAATGTGATTACATTTCCACATATTTTGTGATTATATTTCCACTGCATTTATTTTCACACCACTATATTTTTGCCCTCATCAGAGCTGCGAAATTAAGTTGCAGCGAAAATCTACTCTGTATGCTACTCACAAAACTAAATACTAGCGAAATATAAGTGTCCTAGGGTAAGGCGTATTTGTGATGGCTTCGATTAACTGTTCGTTTTTGAGCATTTAAAAGCGTGTAATCACATTTCCGCATATTTTGCACCTACAACACAACAGAGTAAGGCATGGTAAATTTTTTGATACCAAATAACTGTAATGTGAATTTTGTTGCAAGTCTACCTTTAGAAAAGATAAGGATTTCTACACCAGAGGTCATAGCGATGCATCCGGAACTGATCAAATCAAAATAAGAATGACTGAAGTGAGGAAAATGTTTAAAATAAAATTGCTTGCGCGGGATTTCTTGCGCAACATTCGTAAGCCCCGTTTCCATCTTTTGCAAGCATGAAACATTCAGTAAAACTTTGCAAGTAACGAAACTTGCTTGACTTGCGAGTTTTTGTTTTGTGGATGATGAAAACTTACGAATTAACTGACTCACGGAAACTTACGACTTAACTTACTCATGGAAACTTACGACTTAACTGACTCATGGAAACTTACGAATTAACCGACTCATGGAAACTTACGAACTAACTGACTCATGGAAACTTACGACTTAACTGACTCATGGAAACTTACGAATTAACTGACTCATGGAAACTTACGACTTAACTGACTCATGGAAACTTACGAATTAACTGACTCATGGAAACTTACGAATTAACTGACTCATGGAAACATACCGTGCTGAGGATCTTGAGAAGATTTTGTCTGATTGAGAGATGGGGAAGGGACTTATCTGGAAGGGGGGCCAACCATTCCTGTGTAAGAAACAATGTCTAGTTAGCACAATACAATAAGTAAGGTAAGGACAACTATCATAACTTAAAATTGGACAATAAGCTTTCCTAGCGATTTGATAATTATCGAATATACCACATTGATAATACTGTAGGTATCCACACAACCTTCAAGATATGGCTACACATAGTAATGAACTGCGTGGCTTGTCAATATCAACATATTGTACAAAATTGTAACCAAATGACTTATATAAATGCTGAAACATCATATGCTAACTTTTCCTTCAACAGTTGAACGGCTAGTCTTCACTAACTGATACAGTTATCATTCAACACGCGGTGTGCCTTTCAAATTGTCTTCTGCCTCAACGCAACTACTGAAGACCAAGTGTCAACTTGCAGGAATGAAGAGCCCTGTATACCCTACCTGTTCGTAATATCGCTGGTAAACTATAAACTGAAGCAATATATGAACTGTTACGTTATATGCCAATGACATGTATAAACAAGAAGCTATAAAAACTATAAAATGTAGGTTACAAATGTCTTTCTAATATATAAAAACTAATTTAAAAAGTGTAACTTTAATACATTTGAGGGAGGGAAAGGACATTCTAAAAAATACAGGCCACAGAAAAGCAGCTAATGACCGAATTATAGAGCACCTATGGGAGGACATCAACTAACTTACAGTTAAGGCAGCCAAGACACCGCAGTCCATGAAGGCTGTCTGAAGCTCAGCCCTAAAATGCCATCACAAAGGTTAGCATTACAACTTTATACTATAAAGAGGTCTCTTCGGGCGCCTCAAACAAGCGCCAATCAGTAGGAAAAAGTTATTCCTAGAGAAACATGAGCAAGTTTCATTTATGAGTGACACGGCAATCTATTCGGCGGCATACAAGGAGTTTGGATGGAACCAATTGTGGCTGGCCATAAAATATGGGATGTTGAAAACTGTCAAACAGACTGAAACTGCATTAAAACTTTTGCTGGTTTAAATACCTTCAAATTCAGTATACAGTCAAACATGGATAACTTGTCCACGGATAGCTCGAACACATGGTTAATTCGAACATTTCCTTTGGTCCGTTCCCACGTAATGATAAATTGCTATAGATAACTCGAACTCAACACTGTTAATTCGAACTGTTTTTTTGCCCAACGGCTACCGAAACGGTTGTTATCGCTTTAGAAAATCACTTTATTCAAAGCCATAGAGGTAAACTTCATCTTTTCGTAATTCATAAGCGTCGTTATTACCACCATCGGCAAAATATTTTTTTCAACGACTTTTCTAAAAGTTTGGTGAAAATTGATTTATACTGCGATACGATGAATAGCACGGGCTAGCCAGGTCACGCGCGCAAGGATTTTCGCCACGCACATACAAAACAAAAATCGCATGTTGTTTTGTATGTGCGTGGTGAAAATCTTTGAGTGCGTGACCCGGCTAGCCCGTGATGAATAGTTTTCCGACGTTGATTCTGTGTTGAATCAACGTCGGAATGTTGAATGTTTAAAACGTCTTAAAATTGGTGTAATTAAACGTATACGTTGTCTGAGCTACAAAAAACTATTCATCGTTTGACCTAAACACAGAATACGTGTGTACATTCAATAAGTATCTATTAAAAAAGCGTGAGTGATATAGAATGTACCGTAAAACCTCGTAAAACTTCTAATTGAACTGCCTCGGAGTGTTGCTCTTAACGAATCCCAGATAAAGTAAGGTAATCTGCATAAACTTCAAGAAGAAACGGCAAAATTGATCGTGGGTAAAACCCCAAAAGAAAAAAATGTCTTTTCTTTTGAGCATTTCAACAACGATCAAGTTTTGCCAATGTCAATCTGAAAAACGTCCTGGCAATAACATCACCTCAAACAACAAACCAATCTCAAGTGATAGAAAAATCTCTATACTTTTTCATGAAAACGTTTTAAACTTTACATTAGAAGCATTTAATTTGAAACAAGCCATTTGTGCTTTTGATTTATATTATAGTTTGTATATGTACATGTATCTACTAATAAATAAGTAAATATATGGACTTGTGACAGTGCTCTGATAACTTGAACGCTCTGATAATTCGAACACTTTTGCTCGGTCCCTTGAAGTTCGAGTTATCCATGTTTGACTGTATGTAACAGCTGTGCAACTGCTCCACTTTCCTTGGTCTTGTTGGACACGGGAAGGCGAAGTTGTCTTCTACCCCAAATGCCCAGTTACAAGATTCCAGGTTTTATCACCCATTACTTTATGGTTCTACGTATCTAAACGTCCCTTATGAATGCACAAAATTGTATATCACACTAATGTTGACTTGAGGGCTCCAGCTGTGCAAGCATACAAGCATACGAAGAAGAAAATTTTAATTCTAGGAGCATCTGTATAATACGTTGTACCTCGGGCTGTAAAGCTAATTTGTATATTGCAAAACAAGCCTATCTCTACACTATATAGACTTGCAAGGAAGTCATTGTGTTGTACTACACCGCTTTTGTTCATACACATCTGTGAAACCAATAAAATATTCCAAGAGCAATCTATGGTGAAGTCATTACCAACACTAAAACATCTACGCAATGAAGAAAGAGGGAAAATGTTAAAACTATAAACAATAGAGTCATACTTATTGAGTTGCCTGGTAACTAGAGGCAGCATAGTGAGCTTCCTCGTAGCTGGCTGGTGGTTTTGGTTCAGTACTCGATCCTCCTGCAAAGTTAATGAAAATACACAGAACAGCCAGCAAGCATTAGTCTTTAGTTAACATTGAACCTTTCTAAATTTTGGCTTGTAAATGAGGTTTCAACTTTTCTTGAACACAAATAGGTCATTTCGTTAGCAGATAACAAACAAAACAATTGAGCTGGGATATGTGAAAAATATAGAAATCTAATTAAAATCACAAGCGGATATCTAGTTTTACGTCACGAAGCAAACAATCCCAAGACAATATCATAGCAATGAGTTTACAACGAAATCGAAATAATGCTTTTGATGAGAAGCATTAAAAATTGTTTCATTCAAATGCCATTAATAGTAACAAATAGAAAACCCATTTGTTGGAGCTATCTTTTCAATTCAATGAACATTGAACTAACAACTCCACATACAATTTGTATAAACACCCGCACCCTTTTAACTACATTGCGCATTAAATGTTGAACTCAATTGCTTTAAAATGAACTATTCGCATAAAATTTTACAAGTTAAGATGAATTCAGAAAAATTTATTCCATATTGAATATCATAATTAGGTTGAAAAATTAGGTTGAAAAATTTACTCTATTACACTGAGAGTTATCTCCCCAGTAAAATACCTTGAAACCTGTGGACTACTGTAATATATTTGAGCGGTCATTGACCAACATCGCAAAGCTTTAGCAGCAATTAAACAATATGGAAACAAGACGACTGAACATTAAAAACATCTCCATAAGAATAAACAACAGCTGATAGTAATTGATTGACAAGAGTGAAAGGATAGTTGGTAGAACATGTAAAATACTCCAAATACATTGACAGACGTGAGCAAGTGGTGCTAATATTGCAAAAGAATTTTGTTGTAGAGCAAACAATGACAAAATTTTAGTTTAATATTGTATGACAAAAAATTATTATGAAATTTTTTACACAGTGTAAAACACCATATAAGTGAAAATATATATGGTATATTTTTATACTAAATATGAAAATGTAGTACTAGTAGTGCACTACATTTTCATATATGTAGTACACTGTGTATTATGAAAATACAGGTGCCCTTTTATAATACACATAGAAATTGTATTAAATTTGTGTATGTATGAAGATGAAATTTTATGGAAAATGGTTGAAAATACATAAGCTGACCTAGTTTTTAGTAAGTGTAAGACCTAGTTTTTAGTAAGTTATACATTTTAGTAAGTGTATTAATCAGTACCTTTAAACCTACTCATAGTCAAGCCTACTCCTACATTGTGCATCATTCAGATGAAATGACAATTAAAAATTCTATGGATTACTAGTACATTCCACAGTCGCTCGCAACGTGAGAGATTGGCATGAGTAATCAGTATGTGAATAATTAACTCTTTTGATACCAAATTAATTTCTTTACCGGGACATGATTATGTATTCGATAAAACCTAATATTTGTCAGGAGAGCGTATAAATTGTCATAAATTTTGAACTAAACGGTCTGTAAAAATATTTCGATACCAAATTAATCATCATAAAATGCTACATCAGCTGATGCCATGAAAATTACCCCAAATGCATTGCAGAATGAGAAGGAACACTTTTTCAGCCATTTTCGAAAAGAATGTGAGCAAGGCCGAGTTGGACGATTTATCACTATTATTACAGTTTACGGCATTATTAATACTGATAAATACGAATAATAAACCCCAGTAGTACTATTGTCCAATAACAATCATCCAAAGTTCATAGATCTAAAATGAGCAAAGTTGGTAGCTAGTACGACTGAAGAATTAGTGGCTAGCGCATCTAGCATGACTGATCAATGCTAGCAATATATTGCGATAGAAAATAAAAATTTTTTATAAATGAAACCATGCTCAGGATGGGTTATTAACATAAATTTTCTTGACTCAACGCATGCAGATTGTTGTTTCCTTTCGTCCATGTACAGATACGATAGAGTAAGTTAAGAGGGTGACTACCGACTAATCAGAAACGATTTGCGTTGAAGCCTGCTAAATCTACATCATAAGGCTCTTGGCCATATGGAAATGCTTTGCTGAGCCGTACTAAGCGGCTCGTAAAGCTGAAGAGTCAATGTGTGAAGTTGTAAGGTGCCCGAGTAGTGTTGTGGCAGCGTTATAGCCTATCAATCTGACGCCTAAGTTTGAGTCCCGTGCGAAGTAATCCTGTTTCCTAATGCTCTGAGAGTGGCTTCAAACAAATGCTTCTTATAGTTGCTGGAAGTTTTATATAAATGAATTTGTTTCAATGCAACTTGTAGTTAGTCACCGATGGTAGATATTAAAAAGTTTTTAAGATGTTCACCAACTTAAATGAAATATAGTATATTCTAATGGTAATGTGAACATACGAAGTCATATGAGAACGAGTTATCTTTGTAAGCAAAGTTTTAATGGTATATTGAACGAGTTTGATATGAATGACCCTTCTGACACTTGCTGAATGTTACAAGTGTTCCAAACTAACTCCTGCTTACCTCAGCTGCATCTTTCATTTTTTTGAGCATCTCAACAATGAGGTCATCATTATCATTAATAATATCTACATTTCTTTTCTTTCGTCTTCCGCTCGCTCGTTCTGCCTTTTTCTGCTCCATCATCAGATCGAAATCAGACACTATTCCACCCCTACCAAGCAGAAAACTTCTCATCACACAACTCTAGCAGCCATAACAGGGGTAATATCATATAAAACTTTGACAGACAAAAGATTCTATCATAATATGAAAATATTAATATATACAACCATGATATTAGATAATCAAATCTATTGAAACCAATTTTTTCACAGTATGATCCATGTCATAAACACAAATTGGTTTTAGACTGGCCATATTTTGCCATTAATATGTACTGCTTTTTCTTTTAACAAAGTAGAAAGAACAATGAAAATAGCTGGACTAAGTCTATCGCTGTATCAAACTGCTAATGATCCATAATAGATAATGAATTTACTGATGATACTTTAATAACAATTATGCAGCAGACATCATGGTTTCCACGTGACTGAAGCGAAATTTCATTGGTGAAACTATTAGTAGTGTAGATGTGTGTAGACAGCAAAGATTTACACCATGCATCCGCCAGTTTGTTGGCGTGTAGTCAAACTTTTAGGGAGTCACCATAATAAATAAGAAAAGAAATAGTCCCAGAGACAAACTACAAAGTACGGCAATAATTCAACGGTGTTAGGTATGTACTGGTGATGACGTACCAAAGATGAAATAGCTGCTGCGATGCTATATAACTTTGTTAAACCCGGCTTAAGAGGAGTAACAGCACTGACTTTACATCAAACTCTACTCAGAAGGAGAGAGTAACAACCCTGACTTTATATCAAAATCTACTCAAAAGGTGAGAGCAACAACTCTGACTTTATGTTAAACTCTACTCCAAAAGAAGAGAGCAAATTCCCTGGTTTAGCAAGAGGATGTTCATGCTGATGCTTGTGCATATTTTCAATAACACCAAATCCACTTCGTTAACACGTCAGGTTTATCAACTTTTACCAGCCAAAGACTGCGCCTTTTATGATTATTGCAAACTTCGTTATTATGGCAAAATTTCTTACATCAACAATTTTACTGCTGATCAGTAATTTGTCAATTATCAATTACACATGTTTATCCATCCATGTTGTAACATAAAAAGGTACAGGTTTCCATTTGCAGCATAACCTGGATGAATGAAATATAATAAATTATTGGAAATGGTCAGCTCACAATTAAGATATTTTGCTCACGCTTTAAAAACAATAGAATCGCTGATTATGACCTTTGGCATGTAATTAATAGTTCTATTCAAAAAAATATGATTTCGTAGACAGCATTGCGAAAACATCTGCTGCAAGATTAATTTTGAGTGCAGCCAAATAAGTCGGTGTTCTTAGCTTCAGTTCTAACATACCCTAGGACACTTATGTATTCGCGTCATCTAACTTTCGCATTTTCGTGGAGTCATTCATCTTGCGAAAATTTCATGAGCGAAACTTAACTATCATAACGAACGAGCGAAAACGCGAAATTAAAGAGCTTTGTTCATTGATATCCACAATAAAATCGTCATATCAGAAATGCAGGTAACCTTTTTGTGTGGTTGGGCTCATTGGGCAATTTCTGCTAAACTCATTATAGCTAATACGCCGACTGAGCAGCGTGGCAAAGCAAATTGAGATAACAAGTTCTTTTGGAAAAGCAGGCCTGTATTCCCTGGTTGCAAATTGGGGCAGCTAATGTTAAGCGACTAGTTATGAGCATCTGGGGGTTTGGAGGGGCAGTATCAGCCCCCTCAACAGGTTTCTTTCATGTAAGGCCTCAACTGGGCATCTCACGTAAAGTTTTAAAAGATTTTATCGGAAAGTATAAACATTTTTTCTATTATTTGAGAGTTGTTTGTTTTAGGTGATGTGATTGCTAGGACGATTTTAGAGTAAAATAGGCTAAACTTGACCGCAGTTGAAACGCTAAGAAAAAAATACGTCTTTTGCTTGTGAGCGTTTCAACAAAGATCAATTTTGCCGATTTTATTTTAAGTTCATCCTAAGGTTTCTACGCTTTCGTGGGGCTATTGCCAAGCGGAGGTTTGTTAAAACCTGACCTTTCGCAAACCTTTATAAAAGTCGTTAACAAAAATATTTTGCAGATCATGATAATAATGACGCCCGAGAACTATTAAAAGTTAACGTTTATCTTTATGGCTTGGAATAAAGTAATATTCTACAGCGATAAAAACCGTTCCCGTAGCCATTGGGCAAATAACTGTTCGAGTTAATGATGTTGAGGTCGAGTTATCTAAAGCAGCTTATCATTACGTGGGAATGGACCAAACAAATCCGTTCCAGTTAACCAAGTGTTCATGATAAAATTTTACATTTTATCCGAGGGCGAGTTCTCCGAGTTTGACTATACTTAGCCGCCAAAAATTGCTAAAAAGTTGGGGCGGCTCAGTCGGCCAGCCGCCCCAGGGAATACGGGCCTGTGGAAAAGCCAAGACAAACGAGGCAGATGATGATATTAGTTTAGTCACTGAATTTGTAACTGATGAGGATGAAAGTCTGGTAGGGAAAGTCATAAAATTGAATAATGATTATTGTAGCGATGAATTTTATTACCAACCAAAAACAATAACAACCTTGAGCCATGGCCACCGCATGCTATAAATACTTGAGATATAAAATTGGTGCCACATCAGTCACGGGCGGCAAGGGCAAGGACCTAGACGTCATTGATAGTCCAAGAAACAGATAGCAGCAAGTGATCAAGTTGCATTGTCGATCTCGCCCACGCATTTCTACCCGCGGTTCACAAATACAAACAAGTCCCAAATTGAAAATTTTTTTTACTAGTGAACTGGACCTGAGGAATCCAATTATGTTTGTTCTACTGCATTTATTTTCACATCACTATATTTTCGCACTCATCAGATCCGCGAAATTAAGTTGCAGCAAAATTTTACTCTGTGAGCTACTCACGAAACTAAATACTAGCGAAATATAAGTGTCCTAGGGTATGACTGCCCGTCCTAAGACTGGTAAGTCTCAGCAAACTGATCAACCTAACCGGATTGAACAAAAGACTGCATCCTTGACAATATGAATGACTTTCTTCGTACTAACTTTCCTGTTCTTTCATCTTCGACCTCATCGTCACTGCTCACTTCTGGCGGGACAGCTTCAGTCACCTCCGCTGACTTTATCTCGGCCTCATCGAAACCCTGAAACTCTGCCTCCTCATCGGAAGAGTCACCAAATATATCAGCAATTACATCTCCGTCTCCTTCCTAAATAGATATTTAAACGGCTAGAAAAATATTTGACGTTTCTGTCATCATGACCTATGGATTTAGTGAGAACACACAAAAGAGATTAGCTGGAAGAAACATGATTATATAGAGGAATTAGCAACATCTGACAATTAGAAAGTTCATTTCAACTCCCTGTAGTACTGTAAGTCAAAGCTTAAAGAGTCGATCCCGTCAGATTTTACAAGATTTTATCAGAAAGTGTAAATATTTTTCTATATTGTTTGAGATTTTTTGGTTGTTTTAGGTGATCTGATTGCCAAGTTGTGTCGAGATTAAAATTGGCAAAACATGATTGTGGTTGAAACACTTCCAAGAGTTTTCCAAAAATCATGTCAACAGTTGCACTTCCTACTTGTCCCCCTCGTTATGACATCGGCTCTTGCGCTTTAAATATAGCCTCAGATACATTTCGATTTATGTTTCAAATGTTTAGAAAATTGGTGGTTAAAAATATCCCATCGTTTTCCTCTATATGCTGTGTAAACATATGGGCACTCGATACCAATCAGACGGTATATTAATCATTTATAAACAACATGCAAGATCACAGACGTAATTTTTAAAAAACTTCATCACATTTTTTTAGCGTTTCAACAGTGATCAAGTTTTGCCAATTTAAAACTTGAAACATCCTGACAGTCAGATCACCTGAAACAACAAACAAAATCTCCAACGATAGAAAAATATTTAAATATTTTTACAACATAATTTAAATAAAATCTTTGAAAATGTGACATGTGTGACCCTATAAACATATTTACTGTCCAATGTCTTACGCCAACACACAAAGAAGTTGCTAACCAGCTGTTGAGTGATTGTAGTTAGATTACTTGATGACCAATAGGAAAAAATGTACCACTGGGCAGCGGTCTTTGCATTATTATTATGACCAATATATAGAGATCATGAACTACGCGCTGTTAGCAAGGTCAACAAGAGAAATAAACGAACAGCACGATGTCCGGTGAAATATTGCTCGTCTATTCTTCCTTTGTAGAGTGACAACTCTAGATAGGAATTGGTAAAATTTAAAAAATAATAAATAGTAACAAACCATTGCATAGGTATTGTTAATAAGAATTACTGCTGTAAACATAAAATTTAATGGACAGACATCTAAAGATCTTTGAAAGATTTTTTGTTCTAGTTCCAGATATTGGTAATGAGTGATGCTTGTTTTACGTGCTAAAATTTCAGCCAAAAACTTACCATCAGCCAAGGAATATTCACTTTCAAGAATTCACTTTATTTAGTCACATTAAAACAATTATTGTTAGGAATGTGCTGTAGCCTGCCGCTTTTGTTATTTTGTTGGATTAGTAACAAAACTTGGGATGTAGCGGTGCCTAAAACTCGTAAAGAAGATATTTTAAGGTCATCTTCAGAAATGAATTCAAGTGAGTATTGCTTTTAATATTTGTAGCAACTGTTCGCTGCCTGTCAATAGGAATGATCTTTACGCGCCAAAACAGCCGTAGCTCAAGCTCTTACTTACTCGTCGACGAATCAGAATTGTGCATTAATAAGATGTGATGCTTGTAGTACCCAGACTTGTAAAAGCATAACATGATGCGATCTTACCCAGACAGAATGTGGAGGGGCAAATACTCAAGCTAGAATCAACAGGTTTAACTCTTTCATTGCCAACATAATTTGTTTTAATGGGATAATTAAAAATTCGGTGATATCTAATATTTGACAAACCGCATGTAAATTGTCATAACTTTTGAGCTTCACAGTCTATGAAAAATATTTTGATATTAAATTAATCAGCATAAAATTTTACATTAGCTTATGCCATAAAAAAACTAAAAATCAGTTTCCGAATGAGCTTGGAAAGTTTGCCGACCCTTTTCACTACTATCGCGAGCAAGTTCCAATATCATTAATAACATTGGACGAGTTATCAATAATATTACAGCTTACGACATTATTATTACTGCAGAAAACAAATCATTATCAACAGTAATAGCGTTCTATAAATAATCAATCATCAGAAGTCCATTAATCTAAAATCATTGAAAATGCTGTTTGACATGGCTGTTGTTTGCGGAGAAAAAATTGCGACAAAAACATTATGTACAGCGACACTAAGCTCTGGGTGGCCTGTAAACATATGTTCTATCGGCTCAACACAGGCAGATGATTGTACAAATACAGTAGGCTAACTACAGTAGTTGACTACTCACTAATCAAAAAAGTTTCATAAGAAGCCTACTAAAGCCGTACCATGTGGTTCCTGGCTATATATCAACGATGTCATCAACAATGTTAGGTTACGGGGACTCATGTTACATAATGAGTTAAACAGAGGCTTTAATCGCTGTTAGGATTAGTTATGATAACCTCAGCATATAAACTAATGATAATAAAAACCTTATCCGCAGCTTCCTCAGGAGATTGTGGACTCTCATCTTTATTTCCATCGGATTCTTCTCCGGAGTCATCAGAATCGAGGCTGTAAAATGTACAATCCCATCATATTACAGCCAAACCCATTGAAATCAAAACAGAAGATGAAACACAGCATGTACAGAAAACTGAATCGCCTAAAACAAACATTTAAAATAATTCAGACATTTACCATAAAACATGCTAGCAGCAGTAAGTGTAGCTTAGAGTTATCTCTCCAATATGGCATGAAAAGACAACTTCAGCAATACTCTCATGCTCCTAATTAAATGTATGCTGATATCACGTATTGCCTATAACTCTGCATTTTCCAGGTAAATAAAGAAATTCTCACTGACAAAAACAAGAAGAAACTTTGTTGCTGCTGCAGCCATGGGACGTGTAGCAACGTGGAAATTGTAGCAACGTAGAAAATGTAGCAGCATGGGAAATGTAGCAAAGCACTTGAAGCAAAATATCTTATGTGAATGTGTAAACATTTATGTATGTATTGCTATTGTAGGTTGCTTTTAATATATATTATTAAACAATTTAAGTAAAAAAATTTAATGCAACAATAACTCTTTTAGAGCCTCGCTTCTATATCACCCAATGTCATTGAAGGCTTTATACATAATGAGAAATCTGAGCGTTGCGGTACCTTGGAAAGTCTAAAGATATTAGCTAACAAATAGTGGTAGTAGCTGCTCTGATCAGTTTCAATGGAACACTACGTAAGTTCTACCTGCATCACTTAACCTTGGTATAACTCATGTCTTTATCACATCAACACATATATTTGAAATTTCTAACTAAATTATAATTGCCTCAATATTCCTTTGTAATGGCCTCAGTAATTACAAAAGGCTATTGTTTATGATAAGTGGACTCAGGTATTTCTGTTTGTCTGGGTACAATCTGCAGAATTGTCTGCCTTTGCCCGTCTGTCATCAAGTAACTTATTTAAATTCGTATATCTTTTGACAAACACATCTTTTCGAGCAAATCTTTTTAATAAATGTTAAATATTAAAATATATGTTTAGATGCGAATTGTTGTTAAAGGTTGACTTGCAACAAAATTCACATTACAGTTAATTGTTATCAAAAGATTCACCATGTCTTACTCTGCTGTGTTGTAGGTGCAAAATATGTGGAAATGTGAATACAAGCTCTTAAAAGCTCAAAAACAAACAGTTAATCGCCGCCATCACGAAGACGCCGTAGGTTGGAATCAATTTATTTCTCTGACGTACTCAAACAATTTGGTTATTGTTTTGACATGTGATATTACCACGTGAATTGAAAAGCCAATGAAAGGCTCAATATAAAACTTCTCGTAGCACTAGTTTATGACAAACACTGGGTTTTACTGAAGGGCCCTTACCAAATATAGATGTTCTGCTAGTTTACAGTTTTGTTTCGGCTTGGTCTAATCGCCTAGTTGTAATCTGATCATGTGACCCATGCTTACTGCCAAATAGCGCGAATAATTTCTGCAGCGTTTTTCGACTATCACAGGTGACCAAAAAGCTCCTCATGTTTATCAGAAGATGATATGCTCTTTGCCGAGCTAAGGCTAAAAAACTACACGAATTTTGAGATAGTTTTGAGATATCAGTGCTCAAAGTGACAGCATTACATGATGAAATAGACCCGTGAGGACAATAGCCATGGTTTTATTGAATGCGAGAAGTATATTTGTGAAAATATTCCGACGAATGAGGTTGCATGAAAGTGGAAACAGAAGCCATCTTGTTCAGCTAAATCCCATTTGAGCCGTTTTGGAAAGGGATTCTAATCTACGGCGTTTTCGTGATGGCTGCGATTAACTGTTCGTTTTTGAGCTTTTAAGAGCTTGTAATCACCTTTCCACATATTTTGCACCTACGACACAGCAGAGTAAGACATGGTGAATCTTTTGATACTAAATAACTTAATGTGAATTTTGTAGCGAGTCAACCTTCAAGTATCCAAAATTTTCCCTTGAATAAACAAGAGGAGGGTACTCTAAATCTACACACACTATTATAATACACACTTCAGTAGCAACAGCACACTTCAAGTATTTAGAGTGTCAGTGATAGGTATATAACTCATATAGGTAGTGTCAGTGATAGGTATATAACTCATATAGGTAGTGTCAGTGATAGGTATATAACTCATATAGGTAAAGTGTCAGTGATAGGTATATAACTCATATAGGTAGTGTCAGTGATAGGTACATAACCCATGTGAGTAAGGCACATAGCACCAGAATCTCCAAGATACACTTGGAAATGTAAGTTAATCAGAGAGAATAAACATAAAGAATTAATGGTTTGTACCGTCGTTTTTTCTTGGTAGGGGTGGGTGTCTCATTTTCACTTTCTGAACTGTCTAACCTTTTCCTTCCATGAGTTTCTTCCTCTTCACTGTCAGACGAGTGCACACGTTTGCTTTCCTTCTCTAAGCATTTAGAAAAAAAAATTCAGCAGGACAAACAATGCTTAGAAAGTAACATTACGAACTACTAGCTGTACCACCCGGCATTGTCCGGGTAATAAAAAAGTCTTTGGACAGAAATTTTATTTGTATTTAACATATAACAACACTTGCCATTCTAGCTTTCAAACTATATATCATGAGAGAAGTGTTTTGTGTAATTGAAATAAATTGACAGAAAAAATAAAAACAACTGTAAAGGTTTTCGAACTCTGTCAAACAACTGTAACTTGCAAACTTCATATCATGAGAAAAATGTTTTGTGAAGATCAAATAAATTAAAAAAAATAAAACTACTATAAAAAGGTTCAGATATAAATGTGAAATAATTAGCAAGTAATAGCTAAAGTAGGTCGGTTTTGCTACGATTACAATAAAGGATGATTCGGTAATGATACAATTATTACAAACTGAGAAAACAAAATAAAAATCCTGAATATGTTGAGTTAATAATAACAATTCTTGCATAGAAGTGCGTGTATAACCCTTTCACTACCATCCATGTACAAATTTAGCTATTGGCCCACTGCCAGCCATTTTACCAAAAATTGCCAATTTTGCTTCATGATACGTATACAATTTTTTCACCTTCAAACTCTATCTAGAACACTTTTGTTATATATTTTATTTTGCTAACATATTAACAACTAGTGTTAGGCAAAAAATTCAATGTATCTATACATTGAATATATATCATATATCAATATCATATATAAATACATATCTATACATTGTGCATTGCTAAATCTATGTGAAGCTACGATCGCTAGAACGATCCTCTACAATGTTCTTTACTCTTACAAAACTATTACTTCCATCACCATCAGAATCAGTGCTGCTACTTCAATTATCTGTGGAATCACAAAAGTCTGAATCTGAATTGGCTATGTCATCAACATAAGTAATTATTTGTTTTCTAACTCGGGAGGTACTTAAAAAACTTACACAAAAAATGTTCATTTTCAAGTTGGAAATTCCCAAAGGAAATTTAAAACTGCTTCGTTATTTTAGGCTAATTTTATAGAGAAATCTTCGGACAACACTGTCAATACTATAAAAGTCCTAAAGATCGTTGGTTATGTTGTCAACCAATAATAAAATTAAGTTACTACGCAACTGCTGGGAAAGTCGCAAAAATGTGTCTACGACAGTCGACCATTGAAAACGCATAAATGCATCTACGGCAGTGAAAGGGTTAAAAAAGGTTACTATTCCACCAGAAGATATCCATCCAAACTTTGAATACAACGATACTATTTTCTCTCGATACTGGTACAAATGTAAACATGAGATATCGTACTTTGTCTGACCGAAAGGTGAGAGAATACTTGTCCGCGCCAGAAGAATTGGCAACCCCAGATATAGTAATTGAACGTCATAAAAAAATTTCTTAACAGGGGCGTCATAATGCGTGGCTGCATCGGTAAAATAATCAGCGTGCGCTATAGCTATACCTATAGCCGCAATGCAGACACACGACATACTTAGAGAAATATATATATATATATAGAAATTATGATCTAAAAACCTCAAAGGTGTTCCAACATGCAAGCTTATGACTGCAGTTCTTGTAGATAATTGGTACTCGTTCAAGTAGAAATGTGAATAGTGAAACTTGCTGTGTTCATAATATCACATGCTATTTTAATAATCACAACTCATAATCATCAACCCTGAATCAACATTTGATAGAAGCGATAGAGCTCAATGTCAATAAAGACTAAGAAATCCACTACGGAACAAAACAGAACAAATTGGAAAAGATGAAAGAGTTTGGCAACAAATGGTGAAACTCAAATTATTAACATTGGAAATTTCACACACAGTAGAGACAGAAGGTGTCAGCGACTAAGGGCGACCATCTTACCAGGCACAGCGTTGTCTTCAGTTTTGATTTTTACCTTTACCTCAGATGTATTAGGCCCAGTGTTATTACTTCTCTCATCTTCGCTGCCTTCAAATAAACATAGAAAGTTGACGTGATTTAACTGTAACAAGAGGTGACATATTTGGAAATTGTGCTCACTCTTTCATTCTTTGTACAGGTAAACTTTACACAGACGTAAGCATTCAAACTGCAATCCATGGTTGACCAAGCCAGAACTAATAGACATGTAAAATAGCATGTACCATCTAATCGAGGAGATGATTCTCTCGATTGACTCATTTCTGGACTAGCAGCAGTATCTGGAAAAGACGGAGATTCAGGACCTTCCAAGGAATTTTCAAGAGGAGGAGACTGTGGTCCATCCTGTAGGTCATCAGTTGGTACGCGATTAACTGTAGGAGACTGAGGTGAGCCACCTAGTAAAGGAAATTTTTTTATACTTATTGAAAACTCGGGCAAATGAGATTGTAGAGTTTCATGACATGACAATTTAATAGTTTGGTGGTGATGTTCAAGGTAGTTGATTAGAAAATCACCAGCATTTAAAGAAATATCACTGATCGCATAAACATGTTAGTTATATAATGGTGACTTTCTCCCACCTGACGATTTTGTGAGTGCGCAATACTAGAGCTAAAACACGCGGGCCTCTCAGTCTTATTATAAGCTCATTGCATGGCCTTTCATGCACATGGTCATTCATGACATTTTTCTAATTATCACAAACACAAAACAATTTCTTTCAAATTGTAATATACAAAACAATGCTAACAAAAAATTCAAAGTTCTTTTTTACCTACTAATGATATCACAATATATCGCGAATTGTCTATTTGCAATACTAAATCGAATCGCCTGTGATTTTGGAAATTGTGTAGCTCTAAGAGATGACCTCTTATTTTAAAAGAAATCAAATAAATTTAAAAAAAATCACAGCAACTCAAAGATAGTTTATTCGAAACACCCAGGTCACCTTCAGTTTGGTTAGCATTCTGCATCACAAAGTTACTGTCAAGTTCATCTTGAGTCAGTGTGGGGTTTCCAAGCACTATCGGGCTGTAAGAGTCCCGGCTTCCAGTTTCATCAAGCGTAGGTGTAACACTGCCTGAGGGACTCGCTGAACGTTCATGAGTATCAGAATCTGGACTGGCAGGTTGCTTAGCAACATCATCATTCATTTCGGGGTCTGGACTGGCTGGATCATCAGGTGTTGATGTAGAAGCAGCATTAAGGCTTGTATCGTCATATGAATCCATCTCTAATATATACCTATAGGAGACTACAATATTCATTCAACTATAACTGCTTGTATTAGATCCAATCAACTTTAAAAACATGAGACAAAATCAAGAGACAAGTGAATCTTTGAAACCTTTCAAATCAATCAACTTATATACATATAAGACATTTATATATATATCTGATACGTTTTATATTGAGATACACGTGTATATATATATGCATTATATATACAGTCAAACATGGATAACTTGAACTTCACGGGACCGAGCGAAAGTGTTCGAATTATCAGAGCGTTCAAGTTATCAGAGCATTGTCACAAGTCCACGTATTTACTTATTTATTAGTGGATACATGTACATATACAAACTATACATGTAATATAAATCAATAGCACAAATGGCTTGTTTCAAATTAAATGCTTCTAATGTAAAGTTTAAAACGTTCTTATCAAAAAGTATGGAGATTTTTCTATCACTTAAGATTGGTTCGTTGTTTAAGGTGATGTTATTGCCAGGACGTTTTTTAGATTGACATTGGCAAAACTTGATCGTTGTTGAAATGCTCAAAAGAAACGACATCTTTTTTTTTTGAGCGTTTCACCCACGATCAATTTTGCCGATTTTTCTTGAAGTTTATGCAAAGATTACCTCGCTTTACCTTGCTTCCGAAGGGCGATCGCTAAGCGGATGTTTGGTATAAATCAAATTTCACCAAACCTTTAGAAAAGTCGTTGACAAAAATATTTTGCCGATGGTGGTAATAACGACGCTTATGAATTACGAAAAGTTGAGGTTTACCTCTATGGCTGGGAATAAAGTGATTTTCTAAAGCGATAACAACCGTTTCGGTAGCCGTTGGGCAAAAAACAGTTCGAGTTAACAGTGTTGAGTTCGAGTTATCTATAGCAATGTATCATTACGTGAGAACGGACCAAAGAAACCGTTCGAGTTAACCATGTGTTCGAGCTATCCGTGGGTGAGTTATCCATGTTTGACTGTATTCATATATTACGGTATATATATATATATACCGTAAAACCTCTAACTAAATGCCACCTTTTTGTAAACGCCACCTCTATTTGACCCCCACTATAGGAGAAGGGTTGAAAAATGAAGGGCCACCCTCCAATTGAATGCCACCTCCATTTGAACTCTACTTTGCTAATTAATGATCAAAAGTACCTCCTAACTATTGCTGTTTCAATGGACTTTGAGTTTTGTGAAAAAATATACCTCACATTGATCACAAATCAAACACGTAGTAAACAACTATGGGTCATGCGCACAGAAGCCTACTAGATAGAGAACCTTGCATTCAACTAAAACATACCTACTACATATTTAGCTGCTAAGCTTTCATACAGCACTATAAAAACAAATAAACTTTGACAGATATGTCAAGCTGAGTTGAGAACATCTTACATTATTTCATCAAACTAGCAACTTCAAAGCGCACGATTGATGCTGCTATTTAGCGAACAATAAGTACATAATTAATTATCTTCTCGGCGTAATGTTCTAGCTCCTTTTGGCTCAACTCATTTCGAAATATCTCACTTTTGAAATGCACAGTATCGGGAAGTACCAGTATTCAGAGTTTTAATGGATAGCTACTGTTACAACAGTAACCTTTTTTATACACACACTTCTATGTGCATTACATTAATTCAACATATTCATAATTTTTAGTTTTTTTTCTCATTTCGTAATAATTGTATAAGCATCAAATCATTTTTCATCGTAAACCTTCCAGCAAAACCGCCTATCTAGCCATTACATGCTTTTTATTTTACATTTACCGTAAACATCTTTACAGTTGTTTTACTTTTCTTTTAATTTATTTGAACTGCACAAAACACTTTTCTCATGATATGAAGTTTAAAAGTTAGAATGGTAAATGTTGTACAGTTTAAATAAAAATCAATTTTATGTCCAGACTTTTTTATCACTTGGGCAACACCGGATATTCTGCTAGTATAATTATATGCCAGGTGTTATCATTAATTAAATATAGTTATCTTCCCAAAATTTTGACTAGCTTGTGGAATTATTGAATGACTCCCTCCATTTGAACGCCACCTCCATGTGACCGCCCCTATAGGAGAAGGGTTGAAAAATAAAGCGCATGCGTTTAAATAGACACTTTACGATATATACATAATTTGAAATGTTTTATGTATTCATACTGATCACCAATACCTTACTAGTTTCATTGTTTCTTACCAACTAATAAGCTGTATGCAATAAGCTTGCTTTTAGATGACACAAACATTAACACTTGTTGGATTCTATGATATCTGGAGAACATAGTATTTTACAATACTTATGGAAGACAACTCTAGTATTTGCGACAAAGTTCTTATTTACTCACAAAACAACAGTGGTAACCGAATAATTTTAAGCTTGAAAATCTAAGTATGAGCCAGATTTATTGATGTATATGCAAAAGAACTTTACATAATTGTGAAAATTTAAATTAAAGATGTGGAAGAGTTATAGCATTACTATAAGAAATGTGAGACTCGGAGACTTCTGTAGAAGAGAAGGACCAACAGGCCATTTTTTGGAACCAACTCCCTAAGTCTATTAAAGGCATAGAGAAGGTGGCCAGTTTCAAGAGAAAACTTAGGTTGCATCTTTTAACAGGTGAATAAAATCGTTGACGACAAGCCCAATGCCACGACTAGCTATGCTATTGCGTATTATGGGCTTCATCACTCTTCCAGCTTTGTTCTTTTGCTTGACTAATTTTGTTGATGAAAATAAAACACAAATCAAGACTGTTATAGTAACTTACAATCTAGTGTACTTTCACAGCTGTTTACTTTTTTTTAGAACAGCACTATTCCTAGTTAACCCTAAGTCAATATTACCTATTTATATATATTGATACAATAATAAAAGTATTTGTATCAAAACATTTCTATAAAACCAACTGAGTGACAGAGTTCGTCAATAAATATTGAGAAAATAGGATATTAGACCTATAACAAATTTTATATCTTTTGTAACGTTTAAAAAAGTAGAGTAATTTTTCAAGTCACTTTTCAAAATAGTAGTGGTTTATTATAACAAATTTCAATTAGAGCGTAACAGAACGATGTTGTTATGATAGGTGCAAGACGACGTGTGATGTTGTTCTACTTGAAACTGTCCCACAAAATTATAATAATATTAACTTCAATTCTATCTAACCGGTAAAAATTTTATAAAAATCTTGCAAAGATACTGATAATCGTCTGCCATATCAACAGCGCCTACAGCACGCCTTTAAGCATTCCAATGTTCGTATTGGCCAAAGCTTTAGAACTGACATGACATTCAAGTCTTTCCTGATATGGTCTAATATTGAACTCAAATCAAAATAACGCCAAAACTATTGTAGCAACAGACATTCTGAGGCGTCACACCTTTAACAGTACGCTTCTCCTACTGAGAGGTTTCATCAATGTAATCCTTTAAAAAACAACGTATATGCAAGACAGGTTCTTTGTAAGTGCGAAAAAAACAACATTGAAAAAAATATTAACCATCTACTTTTCCTTCAATTTATATAATATCAAATAATTGGAAATTCATCACAATCTTAATTATTTTGTCACCGACACTACCACAAATTCGACGAGCTTTTACAAACTGTTACTTTTCACAATGGACAGCTAAACGGCCTTACCTAGGTCAAACTGCGTCAATGACCAATCTCTTATCCATTATTACTTGGCCATACTCAGCCAGCCCGTTCCAAATCGTTTTGTATAAAAAATTAGACTATTACTTTCCTAGTCCAAAATATCATCAACGAAAAGCTCGATTTGCGGTGCGCCCCGCAAAATCTTTGGTCGATTTTAGCGACGCAAAAGTCGTCACACCGCGGGAGCCTCCAAAAAGGAAAGGAACTTTTTTCAATCAAGTCAGTAATCCGCACCCGTCATTCTCTTTGGATTTTTTGGATTTTCGTAAGCTGTGTTAGCTAAAATGATTGTTTAGCAACGAATATAATCATATTAACGAGTAAAAATAGTTCGCTAATCGCGAAGAGAACTGTACGCCTACTGACTACTGAGACGCTTTAGATTCAGCTCAAACTAAGCCGATCAACGTAAAAGATCAAAAGAGGAGTAATTTTGTGTTGGCAGTGCATTGCAAGACTATATAACTACACATCTAAACTATTTTTGAGTTTTTGCTTTAAATCTTGATCATTGCAATCCATCCTGTTGTCTCTTCTTGGGCTATCAACTCACTAACATCAATGATATAAACCCCACCTGATGGTTTTATATCATTGCTAACATTATTATTTATTAAAGAATTTTTAAGTAACAGTTTTTTGCCTGATACCTGGAATGCCACAAACGTTGTATCATTTTAGGCAGTTAATTAGCATCAACTGACCAACTTTAGAACTTATAGCTGACATTTTGCTTATCACCAACAAGTTGGTAGTGTTTTAGTAATGATAAGGCAGATGCATTATGCATTCTTATTGCAGCAATGATAAGAAGTCTGTCTTGTTGATTGATGATTCAATCGTTTTGTACCCGTATATCTTCAATCTTCACCACAACAGCCGTGCTTATCGATATGATGTTTATTGTAAACTGCATATGTCTATTAATAATTATAATTCTCCATTACTATCGCTATCTATTTTCTAATATTTTTGCAGGTTTTAAATTAGCTAGGCCATCAATTCCATTGAAGAGTGAGAATATGGGCAAAGGAATGAGCAAGGTGTGTTAACTTTAAACTATAAATCTGTATATTTGCTTAGAGATGAACCACTCTAGGCAAGGTTAGGCTGCAGCAGTTAGTTCCTTCAGCTGCTGCAGCCTATTGTCACTGTTATATTAACATAAAATCAGTTAGAGCCAGAGAAACAATCATTTTGCTTGCCTGTTGAGATGGAAGAAAGTGAAAGTGATACGAAGAAAAGAAGGAACCTGAAATTACTTGAAGTATAGGGCAAGGCCAAGCATCGTGTCACACACAAAGGCAATTTTTTTCTGCCTTCTGCAATCATAATTTTCAGTTATTTAGCAAACAAACATGTTCAGACATGTAGAAACACAAAAGTTTTTATAATGAAATTTTCTTTCATGAAGATATTGGGCATGCAAGTAGGTTTTTCTGGCATGGTGTGTGACGCGCGGGACAATTGATCATCTCTTCTCAAACTTTGCAATTCATTCTGAAATAAATTTTTCTTCTATTTTATAATCAATTTTATAGTGGATTTTATATCCCAGGTGTTTTTTCCTAGCAAATGCAAATTTTTCCTTACCATTCAGGCAAGCAAAAAATAGTTTGTCCCGCGCGTCACAATTTTAGTGCATTTAGTTGCAGCCTGTTCTTTCAAAGCTATCCGAGATAAAAAATTCTCATCTATAATTCGATTTTGGGCTGCTATAGCTTAGCCAAACGCGCCAATTTGCTGAAAATACTGCAAGTTTTAGTTTTATAGGTACCTGGAAGTATTTGTGAGGCGCGGGACATTTTTAATAATATGGTGATGTCTGCCTTTGTTTGGGAGTTCTCTTTGATACCCTGGTATGTGAAAATAATGCTAGATATTCCAAGTCTTAAAAGCCAGTTTCTTCGAGAAAAATAAAGAATTAGAATTATTTTATGTTTTGTAACTCAAAATATGGAGCTTGTTAAGATTACTCTTCTGATACACACACCTAGCGTGCAAATCACGAGGTAATCTTTGAACCAAATGTGTATTTGTAACGTATGGTTACAAAAATTACTTTTCACTCATGCATTGAATTCTCAGTCAGTAGAGAAAGTAGGTTTCCCTCATAAACACTGTAAGAACTTTACAGAACGAGTACGTTTGCTTTTTTCACACTTTTAAACTGGCGTGTGTTTTAATGACTGCCAAACAGCTGTTAACATCATGCCACACTTCCTGTCGGTATGGTAATACTTCCAAAATGACACCATACTAAACATGCCATCTTCCCTGTCAGGCAAGGCTAACAGAATAACACCACGCTCAACATAACGCTCAGCGTCATGCCGTACTTGACGTTACGTTAGATGTCATTTGCTTGCAAGATGCCAAACTCAATGGATCGTAAACGTAAGAGTAGAGAAATTTTCATAGCACAACATGGATTTAAAGCATTCAGGAAACTAGAGAATGAAAGGTAAAATATATTTAATGCCTATTATACATTTCTGAGCAAGTATACACAAGTGCGTAAAACATTTTTTATCAATCACACTACTGGTGGTTTGATAATGTAAGGTGAATCACGAATTTGAGTAAACATTCAACAGGCTTCATGCCATATACATGTATATGCTATGTACATAATATGGTTTAATCTGTATTGCATATTAGTGTACAGTTTTATGATTTTATAGGTGTAGATAGCAGAGAGAGAAAAAAATTTCGCATAGCTCCATCAGATTTAGAAGCAAAGCGTGCTAAGGAAAGAGAGAGAAAGGCCAAATATCGCGCTAAAAAGGCAGAAGCTAATTCAACACCAGGCACAATTGCACCTCTTTCATATTTCCAAGCCGACTGTCTGAAGAACGAGCGAGGAAAAAACTACAGACAGCATTGCCACACTTTCCATGGAGAAAAGCTCTTTTGATTGGTAAATAGCTGTCCATGATGAGCCCGACCAAGCAGGATATTGTCTTCATGCAGTTTGCCAGCCTCAACCAAAAGCGCGGATGAATTTTCAGCCACGGAACAAGCTACTTGAATCAACAGTGGAGAAGATAACATATTTTTACCTGGACAGTAAGATCAGTCAAGAAATGCCAGACCAGAAGGATACCATCAGTGTAAAAGACAAGACTGGTAAGTGTCGAAAACTTCGGAAACACTAAACTACACGTTAAGTGACATCTTTGAGATTTCAACGAGGAATATCTAGATATCAAGGTGGGCCTTGGTAAATTTAAAAAGAGTTGCGCCCAGTAAATTGCAAGCCAGTTTCTAGACATGGTCAAGTTGTCTGTGCTTGCAAATACAGCGAAAATGCGGAGTTAGTGCTACTGGGACTGCGGCAGGCTAGTGTCTGTTCTTTGGAAATGCCTACTACAGTAACTGTCCACCAGCTACTAAAAAGAACTGTGTGTAACATGGAAAATGAATCATGCTGATTTTAAGAAAAAATTGTTTGCTGCATGAAAGTCTGACAATCTTTAGGTTATATATGTTTTATGTTTAAATAAAATAAATGCAATGTATAATAATATTAAATTATTAGTTGGTTTAATACAAATATATTCGCTGTTACAACTACAACTCATGGCAATTGGTGGTCTAACAACTACAAAACATAGAAAAATGCTTAATTTTTCATAATGTTATTTTTGTCCCGCGCGTCACAGTCTCGCGCGTCACAGGTGGTTGTCTTCTTTCAAACCTCAGAGTCATTAAACTTGGGCCTGGAAACAAAATGGTATGTATTCCTAGCAGAAGGACAATAGAGCTTCGAGCTAGTCAAATAATAATGTTATGAGTTCAAAATTTCAGAAGATTTTTCCAATTGATCAAAGAGTAGTTTTTCATGTCAAGTTATGGTCCCGCGCGTCACACCAGCTTCAATGGTTCATAATTTGTTAATGCATTGCATGACAAGGATGAAATCTCATTCAGTGATAGTTTATGTCAAGTGCTTTCTAAAACAGTATGAATGACACCAGAATTTCGCATCTGAGCTGAGAGGTATGCGAGGAAGTGTTCAAATGTCCCGCGCGTCACAATCCTGCCAAAAACGGCCTTACCCTATAGACACTAGTCACAATAATTAAAGGGGAAATATCTTGTTATAAGTTATGTTATCTGGTAATATAAGGTTTGCCTAGTTTAGGTTAGACTAGCTCTCTATTTCTGTTGATGTATCTATGTGTGCATCATCTCTCTCCTGTATCGCCACATCTATAACCACATTTCGGCTATCTTTGTAACAAATATTGCTTCATTTATTTAGTTTGTTACATATAGTTTAGTTGTTTTACATAGCTTTATATGATAAATTTATTTTAAGGCTATATGTAATTACCTAAATATTCTATTCTAAATTTCATGGTTTGTAGAACAAACTGAATGAAATACATGTACAATGAATGTTCATAACAATACTTAATCTAACATACAATGGTTTTCACGTACAACATATTGACTTGTATGTCATATATTGGACTGCATTCAACTTGATTAGGAGTTTTCTCATATTTCGCAGACAACCCTTTATTGTTTTGAGGCACAGATGTTAGGTGTATGGTATATAATTTATATAGAGACAGATTAGAGTATTGAAGTGAGTTATATCTCTCTACCTCCTCAACCCAAGTTTTTCACTTCTTAGTCAGATTTGCCATGTTCTAGAACTCTTTACCTGCAAGCAACAGGTTAGGGTTAAAGTCCCAAAATGGCCTCTGGTGGTGACAGCACTGGGTTCCAGTCTTAAATTGCTTTCTGCAACTGGGCATGTCTCCAGTTGGCAAGGTTCCCTTCTCGCTGGGCTCGGATATGTGTAGCCGAAATTATAGAGACTTTATTTGTACAACATGGCATTAAAACCATGCGTAGCCTCTGCAGACATCATATTCGATCTTGGAAAGATCGGTTCCTAGTCATAGTCAGGTTTAGCACCTCAATTGCTTGTAGAGCTTATGTTGGCTCCAACCACGTGTTTCCATTTACACACTCAGTCTGTTCCCACTTCAGGCTATTCTCAATTTAGCGAAGACCAATTTTACACAGGCATGAGCTTGTTTGATGTAGAGAGCATGGTATATGGTTGAAGGTGTTGGAGGGGCTATATGTCGGTTGCTACGCTGACTTTACAGATGAAGAACAACTGTCTGCAAATAAGATCACACATGTTATATCCGCTGTCAAAATTGCACCTGATATTCAACTTCCAAGCAATATCAGGTAGATTACCCGATACCCATTTTCTTCAGATATTTCAAGTTTGAGGGTTTCTACAGGTAATCACTGATAGCTAGACCTCAAGTTCCAGTTAAACCTCAACTTATGATCAAATTTACATAAAATTTGTCTACATATCACGTAAGATTTGCACAAACGTTGGTCTAGACATGAAGGAATTCCCAACATAATCAATAATATCTGAAACTTCTTAAAAAGTTAGTCATGTAAGGCCAAAAATATGCTGGTGTAGATTCAACATAAGACATAATTTTATAGTAAAATAAAGGTAATTCATATTATATCTAATATTAATTAGAGAAAGTTACACCGGGGTTGTGAAGCATTAGAGCTGCGGTATTGCAGCGCAGTTTGCAGCCATTTTGCAATGCATTGTAACTTCTTAATGGGAAGTAGACATTTATTGCTACAAGTTGTCCACTGCGATATACACTGCATGTACTTCTATGATGTATTTCATGGAACCCAACAATTCATGCATACTACGAATGCGCATTGTTCAAAATTTGAAACTGTATGTGTACTACGACTGCGCATTAGTATGAAGTTGATACTGTGGATCAACTGACTGCTGACTTTCCATGCTTCTGTACTGCATTGTACGAACTTGTCAGATGCTACGTGTAGCAAGCTCATGAACTTGCCCTTTAATTCCTTTATCGTTTTGATGAATTTTTGGTCCTTGTATTGTATTCACACTAACATTATATATCACTAGAAATTCCCCTGACATACAGCCCACGACTAAAGTGATAATGGAAAAAGAAAGGGTACTGATGGTTGAAAAGTGCAATATTAGTAGTCAAATGGCACTGCAGTGCAATAGGAGAACTGCAATGGTAGCTGCAATGGTAGCTGTAATGTACTAGGTGTTATTATGTACAACAAACAGCAATAATGAAAGGAAAAGATTATATGTTTATATCTCTCCCCGCAATAGGAGAAATGCAATATTAGAAGTAAAATGGCAAGCTGCTGTGTAATATACATATATATATATATATATATATATATATATATATATATATATATATATATATATATATATATATATAGCTGGGGGCTGTATATAGCAACCATAGCATTCCAGGTCAAAGCAACTAATATCAAGAGGTTATGATACTTATCTAGATTTCTGTATTTATATCTAAAAACATTATGCTGAATTTAATAATCCAAACAGATTTTAGCTGGTTGTCATAGAAATAGATGTGTATCTATTAGAAAATGTAGGCCTATTACTTAATATTGCAGATATTAAAAACGGCTTGGCAGCACCGCAAAATTGGGCACAGCGGTAGTACCATCAACAAACACTTTAGAAAAGAAATAACAGTAACATATTGCACACCATCGGTCACTATAAACTTCGATCTTGTAAATTCGAATGATTATTCTTATAACTAAATCTTATAAAATCGAATAATTATTCTTACAAATAAATTTTGTAATCAACCTATAAGAATTGTTAGAGAAATATCATCGTCATTTCCTTTACTTTCACTGCTTTGGACATCAGTTGGAATACCAAAGTACTCATTATAAGTATCCAAAATGCCAGAGTCTGGTAGAACCGGCAAAAAGAAACGATTACTTTTCAGTACTTCTACGTTAATTATATATTGTATCGTTAGAAATCGTTAAAATAGAAAAAGAATCTTTAGGAAAATATCATCACTATTTCCTTTACTTTCATTGCTTTGGACATCAGTTGGAATACCAAAGTATTCATTATAAGTGTCCAAAATGTTAGAGTCCAGTAGAATCGGCAAAAAAAACGATTACTTTTCAGTACTTCTAAGTTATTTACAGAAACCTTCGGCAATTGGACAATGTGATAGACTGGTGAAATGTGCACGGTTTTTTCATGAAATGCGCACGACTTAATAGTTCTACTCTCTGTTGCACCGCCTTATCGGCGTTTCGTTGGCCAGTCTTAATTTCGATTAAAATAGGCTTGTCAAGTTTTTATTTCGATTTTAGGCTGAATTAATCTGTCTATTTATGTATAATCCGATCAGATGGGTTAGTTTTAAGATATTGCGGTAACCTTTTAAAGATTTGGTAACATATTTAAATAGGTTTATATGTGTTTTGTATCATTATTATACTTAAACGACTCTACACAAAAATGGTTAAATTTGTTGAAGAGATTTCGGTGCAAGGGTTTGGTCACGGATAATTTTTCAGGAGTTGTGTGCACATATGCATTTATCATAAATCTCCCAAACAATCGTTGTGCTCGTGTTTGGTCGTGGGAAAACCGTAATATATTATCATCTCAACAATATATAGCATGCTCATCCGTGATCAATTTATTTGGCCAATCATATCCAAGTTTGAGCAGCATTCACTTCTAGCAATTGTGTAATGATTGCATCAAAGTCAGCTCATTACTAGATAATGTTGTAAAAAAACTGTCGTGTTTCCTTTACTGCTCCGCCAGAACCAAACCACTTGACTAGATGCCAAGAATATATATTATATAAATATATACAAGAATACAACCAAGTCAAAGTGTGCACATGTATGTGAATCATATGCGGGATATTGCCAGGGATCTCCGCTTTCCTTTGCTCATTTAGGCTCTTTATATATGGCTCCTTGCTGGTTAAGCTCCGCCCCTTCAAGCAACTGGTCGTGGGCAAAGCCGTATAGCTTCACAGAGTCCCATGACCAAAACCGAAAACAAAAACGCTTGTTTCCAAAGCCGATCAACATACTGATCTCTGATAGAATATTCTTACCTCGTTCTCAACATCTCACTTTTTTGCATTTACTTTACGTTTTTACAAAAAATTATTGGTAGTTTCTTGTAGAGAATTTAGTTTTCTTTCAAATGGTGTATAATACAACAATCAATTTCAGAGCGACTGCCAATGGGAGTAATTGTTGCTGGTTAATGTTACGGACTTATATTCCATATTATATACTCCATTATAACTTATATAAAAAAATAGTAGGCGTGGCCTGTTTGTTTGGAAATGAGCTCCCTCCCATATATGCTTCCGTTGGTTGCGGGGACTCCGTGAAACTATACGGTTCTGGGCGTGGGTATGTGACTCGGCTTCAGTAATATAAGCGACAATGTGCATGGCGATTTAGTCTAGCTGATTGTAACCTTGTTCGCCGAGCCGACTTTGTCCTTAATAGCTGGAAGGGTCTAAGTTGTGCCGGTTTGGGTCTTGTTAGCCAAACTGGCTATAGATGTGCCAATTGTACTCAGCCGACTGGTTAGTTTCGATCGCTCGGTGATCGTACACGCAGCTAGTTAGTAAACTCTTAGCCGGAATACTAGGTGCTGATGTTCCGTTGGCTTCCACCAAACTGTGATGAATTCTCTCGCAAAAGTGCTGTGTATGTATGTACAGTGTAATTCGAAGTTCCTACTGCATCTAGCGCTGCGAAATGTGCACTAGCAACACTCCAACTGCTTCCTGCACTGCACATTGTATAGTAGGCGATACCACCACTTGCCAATACTGCTTACTGTGCACTAGATAATAGTTGCACTACTTGTATACTACATAATGTGCAGAAGCCAAATTATGCAATATAGTTATACTACAAGACAGTGAAATGCTTGCTACTGCGCTGATAATACAACTACATAGATATTCTGGCACATATTTAATGCAACTGCATTGCATTTTACATCCGGGCATCATTGAGTACTTATCAATGCCCAGTTTGATTAATCCGCAATGGTCACAACCTCGTATTGCTATCACCAACTCCACCATCGAACCTGCGCTTTTTTAAATTTTCACCTATATTTATTTCTTTTTAAAGTAAAGCAGCAATAAACACTTTTTTTACTGATTTTCGCTTTATTAATTCAGTTTTTTACATAGTTTTATGTAATGCCTTTATTTTAGTTATATATGAAACTACTGTACAAGAATCATTTATCATCTTTTGTTTGCTCCGAAATGAATTAAACTTAGCACAGTGTGCTTTTACAAAAAAATTCACCTAACATTCACTCGGAGTGTAAATTTTTTGATTATCATATATGTGGAGACACACTACATTACCTATCATGCACTCAAAGCCATACCTTGTTTCCTGGAGCACACTGACAGACATATCACATCCAACATGCTTTTGTAGTCAAATCATCTTACCCAGCATATGCTTGCAGTTGTTCATGCTACTTGTCAGTTAAGATATCTCGCTATTTAAGCATACACTTACAGTTGTAACATCACAACATTTTGTAAGATTGTGATATTCAATTTGTTTTTAGTCGTATAGTTATCGATATTAACGATAATACATCCGAGTCGATATCTCCTCATTTCTTGCGATGCATTGAATTCATTCACCGAGCACGTGCGAAGGGTGGATCTGTGCTGGTACATTGCATGGCTGGAGTTTCAAGAAGTGTTACCATTACTGCTGCCTATATACTCGCCATTTCAGATCTGAACTGGAGAGAAGTGCTCTCATGCATTCGAGGTAACATTTGGTTTTATTGTGCTAAAGCTATAGGCCGCTAAATTCCTGTAATCTTCTCTCGTGTACATTGCCTAAGAATTTGTGTAGTTCACTCATGCAAACACACCATAACAAACCTCTATTTGAGTGCCACATCTATTAGACTGCCACCTCTATTACACCACCACCTCTATTAGACCGCCACCTCTGTTAGACCGCCTTTTTCTATGAAACCGCCACTTTGACATGCATTGTTTGACCTTTAAGAGCCTATAATAGAAAATGGTCAATAGAAAATTGTCCGCAAAATGGTACTAATAAGGACTCGCTTACAGCAATAATAATTAATTTTTTCATTTTTGCTGCTGTAGTGGTTAACATGGTTTTAATAATCATCACAACTACATTCTGATTCGAAGTCGCTAAGGTATAAATCCGATTTATTGCATTCAGATTCGTCCATAATGTGGCTTACAACTGGATGAGAAGAGTTGACGCGTTTTCATGAACAACGATAATACTCTTCAGAAACACTGTACGATGTAATCGCAGCCATTGTTACGGCGTATCCAAGTCCTTTTCTAACTCCAAAGCTTCACGTTATCTTCCTTAAACCTTTAAAAGCAACTCTATTGGAATAATTAATAATTGTATCTGTATAACATGTTTCACTTGAACTAGTTCCTTGTATAACTCAGTCTGATACTTTGACGTATATAAAAACACTTTAGTAAAATGTTGAGGTCGACGGCAAAAGGAGAGTACAACATATAGTACTCCATGTTGCTCTTCCCGAAGGATAGTACAAATTATAGGCGACTTTAGCATTGCTACGCTTGTAAAATAATTAATTTTATCGTCCCAAAATTTTGATCGGCTAGTCGAAAAATAAAGCACCACCCACAATTTGAATGTCACCTTTTATAGAACGCCTCTATAAAAAAAGGACTAAAACAATATAGCGCCATGGCGCTCAAATAGAGGTTTTACGGTATGTAGGAACATTGTTGAGACAACTCTCATTGGATAATAGCAACCATATCATGCTGCTGGCATTGTTCATATGTATCCACTGGTTTTTCAAGTCAAAGGAAGAAGCTACTCTATGTATTACAGTAATCCTTCTAATAGACGCCTGCAACTATCGCAACTTCACTGTATTCCGGGTGTCGCGGCTACTCAAGTTTCTCCATTTTTATTTAATAATGATAAGTTATGTTTAAAGTTGAAGTCATTTTCTTGTTTTGAAATGAAAACATTAAAGCGTTAGTACAGTGTATAGAGGTAGAGTATACTTTATTGTCACCATGTGACTTCAGGGCATGTTCTTCATTGACAGTGGACTTCGTTTCGAAACGTATAGCAATATACTGTCAATGTCATCCCTAAGTCATGAATGTAGCAGAGCGCAATCTATTTGATATAAAAGTCACCTAGCAATGAGCTGGTTGATGGTCGTGAGCTTGTAGTTATTTTGTAAAACTTCTCTTATTGTCTCAGTATGATTACATGTTCTTTCATCTTCCCTCCAAATCAATTATTTACAAGTTCTATAGAACTAGAGCTGCACAATGATCGCGTTAATTAAACGATTAACGCCATCAATACAAAAACACGATTAACTGAGTTGAGCCAATTAATCTTCAAATAAAATGCAACCGAGGTGGTTTATGACAAGCAACACTTTTTACCAATTAAATACAACCACAATTATTTTGCACTCAACTATGAAAACACTAAGTGAGTCACTAACATAAAACTTGTTTATACAACAAAATATTGTAAGTGCCGTGTCGATCTAGCCGTAAGCGGCCATGTTAATAGCCATGGTAATAGCAACAACAGCGATTTCAGTATTATTTAATATCATGCAGTCTATTTTTTGTTTATATTTAAAAACATTTTTAAGTAAATTATACATGTATTCTAATTTTTCAAAAAAATCACAATCGTATTTCAGCTTTAGAATAATAGTCAAATAAGATTGACACTTGATAGGAACATAAAAGCAAAAATTGTCCTCCGTACTAGCTGACGGATTTACAGACGTTGGAAGCATAAACAAGAAAGACAAGTGCAATATATGCCAGAAAGAATTTGCCTATCACCACAGCACATCATTAAGATATCATTCAACTAATTCTCATCATACCGCTCAGAATTCATCACCAGCTGTCGCAGACAATAACTACTACCGCTGACTATCGCCACTACTGTCCCCTGTGAGCGGCTATCCTTTAAAGCTGGCAATATTGTATGTTGGAAGAGGGCATCTCTACATTATAATAATGATAATGATAATAATAATCTCTTCATCACTCATAATAATTAATACGTTGTAACTTTTGTGCATTGTACATAACATGTACTCCTGTTAACAAAAATTGTCTCAAATATAAATTATTTATATGTAGCTGTATTATTTGTTTTCGAATATGCAGGTTTTTGCTAGATTAATTCTAAGATTAATCGAATCGAAGATTAACTGGTTCAGACCAGTTATTAATCGCGATTAATTTCTATAATCGTTGTGCGGCTCTATATAGAACGCTTGGTTACTTGCATGCCTTTGTAACAAATGCAAATACAAAATTGGTGGCGTGGCTAAACTATCCCTTGAGATAATGAAATTTTTGGGAATTCACTCTTTGGATTTGGTTTGCTAAATCGTTTCTATAACCAATTCAGTAGTATGTACACCAATAGTATGTACATCAATAGTATGTACACCAATAGTATTTATACCAATAGTATGTACACCAATAGTATGTACACTAATAGTATGTACACCAATAGTTTTTACACCAATAGTATGTACACTAATAGTATGTACACTAATAGTATGTACACTAATGGTATGTACATCAATAGTATGTACGCTAATATTATGTACGCTAATAGAATGTACGCTTACAGTATGCACGTCAATAGTATGTACACCAATAGTATGTACACCAATAGTATTTACATCAACAGTATGTGCGCTAATAGTATGTACACCAATAATATGTACACCAATAGTATGTTCATCAATAATATGCACGCTAATAGTATGTACGCTAATAGTATGTACACTACTAGTATGTACGCTAATAGTATGTACGCTAATAGTATGTACGCTATAGCAATGTTGTCATAATGCAATATCACACGAAGCCATACGTTGTTATAACCATTGACGCGCTTTTTGTTTACTAACAAAAAGCCAACTGGTTATATCGGTGAAGATACATGAACTT